>NW_017100135.1:899260-915601 GCF_001263275.1 Habropoda laboriosa | reverse complement strand
TATTTGTTTCTTTTTTTTTTTTTTGGTTAGCTATTTGGGACCGTTCATCCCTTAGAAAAATGTAAATATTGATACATATATTTTTGTGTGAATGATTGTATAGAATTTGTATAAAATCGAATTAAATAAGTAATTGGTAATATAAGCGGTGGTTGCTGAAATTAATTTGAAATTGAAGAAATTAAAATTCGAAAATTTGGATAAAATTGGAACACGTTCTATCTCCGATATCGAAACAATAAAATCTCCGTTTCCTCCAGTCCACAGGACGAACCTCATTTTATTAAAAATACCGGAACATAATCAACGTCCTCTTCTTAAATCTCGACATTTTCAGCCGTAAATCTACTTCACCGTTAAAAAGAAGGAAAAAAAGAGAGAGGGTCCGAAAAAACAGGAATTAAATAATCACTTCAGACGAAGATTTCCTCGATCGACGCGATTCGAACGGCGGGCCAGGCAGCGTATTTGCATATGTTATTCGGACAGGAGCCGCCGGTGGCCGGGAAAATTTCCGGGGTGGGGATTAAAAACACTCGAGCACAGGCTCGTTAATTCTCCAACGATGAACCTACCGTTATTCGACGCGAAACGAAATAGAACCGCGGTGGTTGTCCTTCGAGGGGCGCAGCTTTTTCGATAAAAGCCTAAGCTTAGTCGCGAGCTTAATGGATTTGCATTTGTATAAGCCTGGCCGTGGCGGTTTGGTCGTCGAGGCGCGAGGTGTCGAACGGAAAAACTGGACGTCGAGGATTCCGACGTACCGAACCGTGAATTTTGCCCCCTCGGCCAATAATCCGGTGACAGGGGTGAAAGGAACGATTTCAGCTGGATTATTATTTCAGACCGCTGAAAAGTGGGGAAGAAAAGGAGGGAAGACGCAAATGAGTGCGAAAGTTCATTTTGGAAAATCGAAAGATGTTCAAATTCTCGAAATGAATTCTTTACTTGATAATATCGAAATGGTTCATCTTCTATTCCTTTCATTTCCGTTATTACAGAAATTAATTGTTACTTGTCGCGCTTTAATGAAATCCTAAGACAAAGGGTTAAATATATCGCAGATAGTATATCAAACTAGTTTTTAACGAACACCCGCTTTACTTGGTATAATAGTGTTGGAAATAAAACGTTAAGCATGAATCTTATCTCTACGCTGGTATAATTATTATCAGAAGGATCGTTAAACGTTGCTCATACAAAGCGAACCTAACCGAAAACGTAGCCGGGGGAAAAGAAGATGGACAAGATAAGTCGTAAGACAAACGGTCTGTTGGTCGATCGATGCACACCACACGAAATGATACGACACGGAGGCGGCGAACTTTATGACGGATGATTGGCTGCAGGAACGTGCAAGGAGGCAGTTTTCTTTCGGCGGAGCAATAAATAATAGCCATCGAGTAATACTTGTTTGCTCGTTGCAAGACAAACACAAAGAGAGAGATGAAAGAGAAAGGGAGAAGGAGAAGAGTGAAATCGGTGGTGCTGCCGGATATTGGTTCCGTTGGCTGCTGAGAGGCGACACTGAATAATTTCGCTGTTTATCCGCGGCACCGATATGCCAATTTATCTCGGGGCGCGGGTTATCGATTTCACGGGTGCGCGTCGTTACGCAACGCTTTTCTGACTTCATTTCGCGCACGAATAACAAATTGCCGCGAATAAAATACGCCGAGCGCATAAACAACCGCAGATTCGACGGCTGCGGTAGGAAAATTGAATTGCTTAAAACCGCGAAACCGAGTAGGAGGCGAAAGTCGAATGTTGTCGTTCGCTCATTTCCCCACCTTTCAAATCACCATGTTGATTTTCGGTGTTACAAGTACCTTTAATCTCGAATCGTTTGTAATTTTAACTGTAAAAATTTCAAGGATAAAAAAGATGCTATTATTTTTTGTAAATCGTTTTTTAAAATTTCTTCTCTATCCCACTTTGAACGACAACATTTCATCAATCCGCCTCCGGTGGTATCAAACACCTATCAGCCAACCATAAGTACCGCCTAACCATATACCACAGGCGGCAACCTACCGGAAGCCAAAAGAATTAAGCTCGATTATCGTACCTGGGAGAAAACCACATCGATCCGAGGCGAACAAGGGAACCACGCCGACAAGGAACGAGAAAATCAGCAAAAAAACTGCGCTACTTCTGTCCGTCTTCTCTCATCGCGAATTCGCAGCCGGGCCGCGATAAAGTTTTTTAATAATGTGATTCGACGGAACGAGCGCTGCTCGGAAACGTAATCACGCCTCAAAGCATTCATCGAGATCCGCGAGAGTCGGGGGTTCGCTCTCTCTCTTTCTCCCTCGTTCCCTCCTCTCTCCCATACAGGTTCGCGTTATCGCGGTTTTCAACGCTTGTTTTACAGTTTGCTGGCCACGCTGAACGAGCGAGAATCTCACAAAGCGGTGGGCGAGCTCGCTCTCGCGCCATGTCGGCTCTATGAAGTTTTGAAAACGAATTTCGTGGCTCAACGGTCGCCCACGTAATTACAGTTTTTGACGTTTAGGTTTGACGGTCGAATTAAACGCCGCTACGAGCGGCCGTCGCGTCGCCCACGCTCCACATCGATTTTATCGGTACCACCGTCCTCCTCTCTGATCCAAACCGCCATCTCCCTTCTCATGTAACACATACGTTCAACGCACAACAACAACAACAACAACAACAACAGCAACGCGAGTCGATAGTGTCTATTAATGAGCGACGCTTTTACGAAAACCGATTTCGATATCTTTCACTGGTTTCAACTATCGATAATGAAATAAATCACCGGTTAATCCGGATCGATCGATCATATATCTATACATACGTATATTTTATCCCGCCGAATAGAAATTTCTTTTCGATAACAATTTCCTACCATTTCCGTGGCCACGTTCCCTCTCCACCCCCTTGCAACCCTTCCACCTCCTCTCTATTCCCCGAGCATCACATCCACTCGCTCGAAACGATGCAATTACAAGCAATCTTCGTTTCGCGTGACGATTCCACCGATACCGGTGCCATATTGATTCCGCGACGATACTGGAACACCAACCGCCTCCGCCTCGTCAAACCTCGACTTCGCGTTTCCATTTTCACAAACGAAACACGCTCTCCTCCTCCCACCGTTTCTCTCTTCCTACTACTATTCCACTCCCGTTCGACTCGCGGTCGAACAGAGAGATTGAGCAGGGGGTTTTGGCCGCTCGTTTGAGCGTAAAGGAGACACGCAAACGTACGCAACGCGATTCAACTACTCTCTTTCTCTCTTCTCACCCTATTCACTCCCCATACCTAGAGGTTCCCGTAGTATTTTTCGTTGCTGTGCGGAAAATTGAACTTCCATGTATCCACTTTGGCCGGAGTGGTCGGGTCCCCGGTACTCGAGTTAATGGTAACGAGGACACGCGACGGTGACCGCTTCGATCGTTATTTTATAATTCGCATTCCTACCCCCGTTTCGCCTGGATATTTTGTGAAAATATTTTTTCGGTCAAAGGAAAGAGAGCGAGGAGAGAAGAAAGACGGGGCAGTCGAATCGCGACTCGTTAACCGCTATGCTCTATTTCATTTCACTCTATTCTACCCCCCCTCGACACACACCCGTCCCTTTTTGTTTCCCTCCCTCCTCTTTTTTTCGTTAAATTTCTTTTTCAATGAAAGAAACTCCACACACGTATACACAGAGAGAGAGAGAGAGAGAGAGAGGCTTTCAGAAGTGGAAACGCTCGCCCCAGCAGGTGCAGAACTTTTGAAATTGAGCATAACGGGGCCAGCAACAGCCCTCTCTCTCACTCTCTCCCCCTTCGCCCCCTTTTGACTCCGCCGCCGGTGGACGACACCGGTATAAAACGGCCTTTGGCTCGCTTTCAAGCAAACCTCCCATCCTCCTCGTCACCATCTTCTTCTCTCTGTTTCTTCCCTCTTTCTTTTCTCTTTCTTTGTCTCCACGTGCCACCGTCGCGTACATCCAGCTCGTCATTATCGCGGCCGACGCCAGTTTCCGAGTCGAATCCACCGTGTAACAACCCACTACCGTAGCCATCCTCACCTCTCCTCCTTTCCTTTTCGTCGCATTATCGTCCTACAAATTCTTTCAGCTCCTTCAGAGACATTTACTCCTTTCCACTTTGAGCAGAGGGCTACTCTCGAGTAAGAGAGCGTGAGAGAGAGAGAGAGAGAGAACGAGGAGGCTTGGAAATATACTATATATCAGAAGATCCGCGGCCTCGCGTAACCGTGCGGGGGTTTACTCTAAAAAAATTTCCAGCGTTCCACATCCCAGAAGGCGTGCTCTTTTCTTTGAGAAGCCCATAGAAAAGTCGAGAACTTTTTAATTAGTGTACCTCATTAGTACGCCTGTATTTCGCGGAATATAATTCTACGCTTCTTTTCCACCTCCCCGCCATTCGTTCGCTTCCATCATCATCACCGCGAGTCTCTCTCTCTCTCTCTCTTTCTCCCGGTCTTTCTTCTGCCTCTTTTACCGCGCGGATCCCGTCCCACCTCGTCCTCCATCACGTTCTCATCCATGCACGCCGCGCACGCGTCATTATATCCCCCCGCGCGTGTAATTTCGTCTCCACCTATCAATTTTCCACGATGATATCATCTCTAACGAGAAGCTACGCGCGATGGAATCGATGAAACAGGATGTGTCATCCGTCACTCACACTGTCGCCTGATTTTTCGACACACGCACGGTGTTGTGTTGTGATTCGACGTGAAGTCACGAGAAGCCACGTTTAGAAATTATGTATCGCCTATCGCGCGACGGGTTATTTGAGAAATTCGCGTTGTTCCATGCTGTTATGTCACCGTTTAAATGCCTCGCTTTGACAACGGATACGCGACTTCGGCGAGTATTTGTGACATGTTGATGGTCGGTGGAAGAGTCATTGTTAAATTTACAACACTAACTGCCATTGAGACTCTTAAGCGGTGACTAAAACTTTATTCAAGTCACCGGATTGTTTAAAAGCGTTAGCGGAAATTCTTTGCATGCTTTCGATACCAGTTGCAATTGTTGTTGGACAGGTGTGATGTGCAAAAATAGAAAAAATCACACAGAATTTGCAAAAACGATCAATGGAGGAAATTTTTTAAAATTCTTTGGTGGGGCATTAAGCTTGAATAATTCTAAGATAGCAGGACAGTGAACGTTGCTGCTTAAAATTTCAAAAATAGATCAATCAATACATTAGATTAGAAATAGAGGAAATTTCTTAATATTCTTGGGTGAAACATTAAGCCTGAATATTATTCAAAAAATTTTTAAACAGACATTAGATCTGCCAAGATTCTACACTACTGAACAAAGTCCATTCTCAAAGATGTTAAAAATGAATCACACACTCCACAAAAAATCGTAACAAATTTCCCTTAAAAAAAAACCCAACGTTAAACATCCAAATTCTACACCGTTAACCTGAAAAATGTCACCGAACAAATTTCCAACATACACCCCAGAATTTCCAAAAAGAAAAAAAACAAAAGAAAACTTCACACACCGTACAAAATCCCTCTAAACCCAAAAGCCACTTTTCCCAGGCAACATGCAAACGTTCGTTTCAGCGCACAGAGCCACGGTGTCAAAACGAAAGCCGAAAAAGAAATGCCAGTACGCAGATGCCGAACCGCCGCCCTTTTCATCGATGCAATTTCTCGCCGTGCATTCTCCCCTGACACCGTGAGACAATAACCCGGCACGGGGCCCGCATGGAATGCGACCAACGTGAAATAACGCGAACCACAGCCGTCGATGCTCGCGTTACCAAAGGTTCAGCCTGGCTAATGCGCCACAGGGCCGATGCACTTGCATAATTCCGCGTTCTATCGGCCAATCTACCCAGGTGACCCTATTCTGTCGTCGTCTCGAGGCTCGTTCCTGGAGACGCCATTTTATCGGACCAACAGCTCTCTGACGCGTTCTCGTTGACGTCAGAGGAGAACGTAATGCACGATCGGCGATTTCGTTCTCGCGAAAAGAAAAAGAGGAAAAAAGAATGGAACGGTAGAGAGACCAGGTGTTGAACTGGACACCGTTCCCTTACTTTCGAGGAACATTGAGTGGTCAGGTGATAACAAGACAGGCGCTCTATCGATGATTTCTCCTGGAAGCGGAGAAAATTCGAGGATAAGTGGCTGCAACGATTTTCGAGCAATTTCAGATGTGTTATTTAGCGCAGATTGTTGATTTGACGAATAGAGAAAGGGGTTCGAAGCGCGGCAGATTGGTGCGGATAGAATTTACACGGGAAAATAGAGTGTAAGTTTTTGATTAGGGGTTATTATGTTGCTCGATTGTAGCAAGTCTTAATTGACGCTTCGGAGGAAGTTACGCTTGAATAGATGATTCTGGGGAGGGGGGGATTTTTTTTAGAAAAAATTCCTAACAATCTGAGATAACGAACCCTTTCGCTAGGACAGAGCGAAGTAATTGTATTTGTAAAAATTTGTTTCTAATGAGGTACTCGTTATTAGCGACGTGACACTTTTAGTTCGATCGAAATGAATGTAATTTAAAGTTTCGCTTTCACGAAATTTTACAATATTTTGATAATAAAAACTCGTTAAACGAATAATTACTTGAAGTTGGACAACTGTACTGTGTAAAATTAAAACGGCGAAGCGTGTGAAATTATAAAAAGTCTACATTTCCAAAACACAGCCGCAATATAATATAATAAAAGGTAAAATTGAAATTTTTGTTAGACCAAAATCTAGTTCACCTTTATGACAATTAATTATTGGATTATGGGAGTTATGGATTGTTAAACAATTAATAATCCTTATTTTAAACTATAAACTTTTATTCGACACAAGGAAGGTTCGCTTTTCTACTTGATGGCAAGAGCACTGTATACAGACTGAGAGTGCTCCTACGCAACGCCCTAATATTGCCTACGACCCCGCTTGGGACCGAAAGGCCTTTTGTCACGTATCATAAACATTTAGATGTTTATTGAACAGAGGTGGTAAAGCTAAACGGATTTCTTCGAACGTATACAAAAGACATATATACTTCCTAGTAAGGCTAACTGACTTATAAATCTAACATTAATTACTCCAACAAAACTTCATGTACAATTAAATTCATTATTCACCAAAATGTAACATTTCCAAAAAAAAAAAAAAATTCTGACAACGATGAATTAAACAAAACAGAATTTTACACCGTGAAAAAGAACAAAAAAAAAAAAAAGCGGTCGTTCGAACGAGAAATTCAGCCAGGACCGAGCGATTCACCTCGGCAGAGGCAAATAAAGAAAAACTCGGTCGATCTATCAAATATCGAAAGTTTTGATAAATTTCGCCAAGTCGGGCTATTTTTTTACCAGACTGTCGTCGCTGGTCGAAGAATTTTAATCTTCCTTTCCACAGGGTCTTTGTCGCCGGGCGATAGATCGATCTTTCTGACGTGCAATTAATCGCTCGACCCTGCTTCCGTCTAAAAACCGCGATTACAGGCATTTTTAACGACGAGACCGTGTCTAACGAGCGGATTGCCTCACCTGGCCGCACGATATTGACGCAAACCCGGTGCGCAAAAACCGACGCAACGTTTTATAGTGTTTCCCGTAAACCGGCGGACAACCGAGAGCTTATTTAATTCTATGCTCCGGTTCTCCCAGTGATTCTTTTCGTCATTGTCGCCTACGGCGGGTACGCAACACGTTGCAATTACATCGGCTGCTTGTCGTTCGCTTTTTTTTTCACCATCGCGCGCCTTGTACACCGCGCTCCTAGGACGGTTATTGTGCTACGAATCGACTAGATCATCGTTATTTATAACGGGCCACTCGCGTGAGATCGAGGACTCGATCACCGGTGGAAAAAATACGGGTTTTGCCGACGGAGGAAATTAACGTGACTTGTGTGCATCGAGCTCGATGGGAATTGGAAAATAGACGAAGCATCGAGTGACATGGAAAATATCGAAGGTTAAAGATATTGTGGAATTTTTGCTTCCGGAATTTAGGGTTATCTGTGATTGTTCATTTTCTTATCTTCAAACTTTTTAATTTTTATTTTGCTATTTTGGGGCACTCGTGATTAGTTTGTGGCGACCGCCACGGGGGGAGGGGGCACGCACTTAGGGCCCTCGAGGCGAAGAGTTTCTTCGTCCTTGGCAATGCGGGCCCGCGGCCCCACTTCCTGGGACTTTCCCAGGGGAAAGGGGCTACGTGATTGTTCACCGAAAAAGGCACGAGGCCTTTTGTCGTAGACCTTCTCTGCACGCGCATCATATAGTTTACATTCGAAATTAGTTTAAGCATTACGTTTAAATAAATATATTTTTGTTACCCACTTTGCGAGTAATCATTTGCACCACGTCACTTCCAAAAGTTATTTTTTAAATTTTATTTTCCTATTTTGGGGCACTCATGATAATTTATTTTTTAATATTTATTTTCCTATTTTGGGGCATTCGTGATTAGTTACTTTTAAAATTTTTTTTTCCTATTTTGGGGCACTCATGATTATTTATTTTTTAAATTTTATTTCTCTATTTTGAGGCATTCGTGATTAGTCATTTTTAAATTCTAGTTTCCTATTTTGGGGCATTCGTGATTATTTATTTTTCAATTTTTATATTCCTATTTCAAGACACCCACGATTGCTCATTTCTCAATTTCAGAATTTTTCACTTTCCTACTGTCTATTTTTAATATTTCCAAGATCACCGATAGCGATCCAAATTGAAATTCCATTTCTCCAATTAATCAGGAATCATTTCGTTCCTTCAATTTTCAAGACGCACACATACATACGTCAGATACTAGAAATGATAATACGGGTTATCGATCAAATCGAACACAGTCATAGAGAACACCGAGAAAGGAGGAAGTGGCCCAGAGTCTCGACCGCGAATTCCACCCTTCACTCGAGCGCCGCCGCCGCTGTTTCGAAAAATGATTTTCCGCGCCGCGTGACTCGACCCCGTTCGCCCATGCCTGATGATTACGCGCGAGAGCACCGCGCTATCGCCGGGCTTAATCTCCATAAATTACAAAAGGAACAAGAAAAACTCGAATATCGAATTTCAATCGGGCCTTAATCACGTTTCACGCCCGACCTCGTAATGCGATTTTTCCTCCTTGTAAATCCTGTCGCTGATTAAACTCGATCATCGAGAGCAGCTCGCGGATGCTGCGCGCTCGCCCCCCGAGGGAACGAGCCGAGCAAAAGGACAACGGAACCACGGGGATGAGAGAGAAACGAGAAACAGGACCGAACGACGTTCTGAATTTTAAACGATTAAAGGAAAATCGAGGCTCACGATCCACCGTAGAGTGATAAATATATAAGGAAAGGGCAGTGTAGTACGTATTTTCAAAAATTTCCACCTCAAATGATACACCGCAACGAGAAGATTACAGCAAAGGGAAGTATACAACGACGAGTGTCGCACTCGCGATGCAAATTGTTCGTCGAGATAGGATTTTAATAATAAACTTGAATTTTAATATAAACTTCAATTTATGCTTCAAGTTTAGCAAATGCAAATTACGTAGAGGTAATATCGAAACCCGTGTTAAACAAAACCTTATTCAACAAGTTATCCAAACTTTCGTTATTGTACGAGAGTTGGTGCAATTTTTTAGACGATGCTCTCCCGGAAGTACCACGTTGCTAGAAGTTTCTCGAAATTTTCGGACCGCGTTAAACGAGGACTACCCGTACGATATTTTCGCCAATTTTTATTTAATCAAAGCTGCAAACAGGCAAGACGGAGAACACAGTAGCCGGAGAGAAAAATCGTAAGGTGAAAGGTTAATGCACCGGCACGGATCGATGGAAGTTTATGAAACCTAGAGATGACTTGCAGCTGTACGAATCCCGGAACGATAAATTTCATTCTCGAGCAGCATATATCCTGTAACTTGATAGAATATCAACGTCCATCCTCTAACCCGTCGCATTCGATTCTCCCGTTTTTGCACACGTCCAACAAGTTAAACAGATAATTGCGTAAAACGTGCAATGTCACACCTCATTCAAACTGTATCACCTACAACACAGCATGAATCAACTTACACCGTTCCCCATTCACGATCCAATTCAACGCAGAGACAAAGAAGAAAAGAAACGAAACGAAAGGAAGAAGAAAAAAGAAACAATAAATATTTCACACAAAACTGCACGTGTGAAGGGCGGGAGGATCGCGACCTTTTTCCCGCGGTTCGAAACTTTTTAATTGCAAGTCTCTCTCGCTGCAGCCGAAGCCGGGCCCGTCCAATTTGCACGAATGGGATTTTCCTCGAACGTGATGCACCCTATCCCCTCCCGCGTTTCTCCACGAATCTCTCCACTCCCGTTTCCATCCTTTTCCTTCCTTCCTTCCGCAGTGTACAGCCCCGTTCTGGCCGCTTCCGCGATTCTTTTGTCGCGAAAAAAT
Organism: Habropoda laboriosa; assembly: GCF_001263275.1. Taxonomy (NCBI): domain Eukaryota; kingdom Metazoa; phylum Arthropoda; class Insecta; order Hymenoptera; family Apidae; genus Habropoda; species Habropoda laboriosa. The sequence continues at coordinate 905,208 of NW_017100135.1, read as the reverse complement.
TGAATTCGAGCTGCAGAGACACACGCACACGTACACGGATACTCTATAGTATGATCCTCTACCCCTCGGCCATTTTCCCCTGGTCACCATCATCCCACCGGTGTCTGTTCTTTCTCCACGGCGTTGGCCGTTCAGTTTTTTCGGGGTTAGCTACAGCTCCATTGTCCGACAGTTTTTGCACATGCCAACGGCAGAGGTTACAGGAGCATCGCGCGCGCGATTCCTCCGTAACTCCCTGCTCCTCTGTTTCACCCTCTTTTCGACGGTGTCGGTCGCGCAGTCGGGACACCGATAACGCCCAGGCTCAAAGAGAACGAAACTGCGCGAATCTGTCGATAGAAAGAATGACCTGGCTCGCGTAATCAGTGCACGGTTCGATGCATTCCACACAGAGACCAACGTATAAAAATGCAATCTCCTCCTCCTCCTCTTCTTCTTTCTCTTCCAGCTACTGCTCCTCCTTTCTCAGTCTCATCCTCTGCTATCGTTCGCCTAGCGGCGTGGTTCGCGCGACGTATACTTCAAACCATCCCCTTATAAAGTAGCAACCGGACCGAACGAACGAACGGGCCAGGCCAAGTGCACTCGTCTACTCCTTTACGATAGGTATTTGCGGAGTAATGTTTGTGTTTTCATTACAGTTACGTTCTGGACAAGTGGTCGCTGGTTATATATCAGGGGTTGCTGCCTGCCTGCCTACCATTCCTATGCGCGGCAGCACACCACGTTTCGATCGATGGGGTAAGAACCCGGTTGGTTGTTCGAATGTTTCTAATGGGAAGGGCTTGGGTTTCCCGATCCTCGAGTGTGCTTATAGAGAAGTGATTATTTACGATCATTTCGAGGACCTTGAGGAAATCGCCGCGAGGACGGGCAATTTCACGTGTCTGTTGTGTGGGATAGATGTTAACCCTTTGCTTTCAAATGTTTGTCCATTGTGAATGGACATTGCGGTGGACAAATTTACGATTACTTGTTAGACCGAGGAAATGAAATGTTAAGAACAGATTCTGAATAGATATGGTTTACGTTACGATTCTTTTATTTATCTATCGGTCATCGCGTTTGTACTGGATATTAAATTGGGATCAATTTTGGTTCGAGTACTCGACGAAAGTGTGCCAACGAAAAAAGGTTGAAATATAAATTTATCACGGATAAAACCCTTCTTTTGTCACATCTTGACAAGCACGTGTCATGAATGTGACTCGTTATCGTGAGGCAAGGGGTTAAATATATAATCAATAGCCAAACAACAGGATCAATGGATCGATCTTCTTTTTGTCAATTTGTACAACTAAAGTAACCACACTCCACTGTTAATTCAACCACAGATAATGTCGTCACATATTTACTCCTCCTCTGTAAAATAATCTATCTACATAATGGACAAGATTCACAGAAATCCTAACAGATTTAAAAAGCGAAGATTTACTGCGGCAAAAATGACGCCCTAGCCAGCACGTTTCACAGTTTATTGCTCGTTGGTGGACTATTCAACGGCGCTTTTTCCATCGATACTTTCTTTCCGCGATAAACCACATTTATTCCTTTCCGTGATTTCTGTATCAGCTTCTTTCACGTTTCTGACACAGCTCTACCCACACCCCTCGATCGATGGAGTGTTACGAGAGAGAGAGAGAGAGAGAGAGAACAGGCCACGTTCTGCCCGGTTCAGCTGCATGATTTACGACCGGTAAATCGAGAGTGCCTCTATTTTACGCGTAAAACGCGCTCGTAATCTACTGCTCCTATTCTGCTCGAATCAGTCACGCATATTAACGAACCGGGTCGCTCTGCTACCGGTCAAACATCCCTACTCTCTCACCTCTTCTCGAGCAAATAGAGAAAGGGAACAAGTGAAACGCGGCGTAATGATAATTAATGAAAGAAAAACCGCGGCACGTGTGGAAGAAAGGTTCGTTAACGAACGGGAAGATTGTTTTCCGCCTGTGTCTCTCTCAAGGTTCCGCGAATCTCTTCCTAGCACGTCACGGCTAACTCGCCTACGGCGGACACGTCGGAAAAGCGACTTTCGCCGGATTCGATTCACCTTTTCTCGAGCCGTAGGTATCGTCGAACCGTCGTGGATAAAGAGGGGAAGAAAAAAGTAACAGGGACGAAAGACGACCCCTCTTTCGGAACGACGATCGATTGACTTTTGATTTTTCGTCCTTCCGGTGAATTGCACGTGGAAAAATCGAGGTGTACGGTAGTTCGTGGGGTCAAAGACACTTTGTTCTGGACACCGACGTGTTAAGATTCTTTAAGAACGCTGTTCAACCTTAACGATCGAGTAGCGGGACCTTTCGTTTTCTATAGTGAAAGTGTGCGATGTTTCTACAGCGAAGACTTTCGACTTTTAGGGGTTGATATATTGTGTAGAAAGGAGAAAAGAAGATTTAGAAATCTGGGTTAATTGGCGAATATGAAATATAGATCGGAAATTTATTATCACACGAATTTTGTATTATACCTGGTAACATCCCAAGAGCAACATTGTACTTCGTATATATCACCGTTGTAATTTATCGATAAGGCTTTAAACGAGCAATGTTTAACGACCTACTTGCAGGTCCACCAGAAAATCCTGGGATACCGTGTATTTAGTACACGATATATCTAGATAAAAAGCGATTATTGTAACGGCACCTTTCCTCTAGAGCTGTAAAGCAAACGAAAACAGCGATTTAGCTTGATATTCGCTTAGATATGGTGCGTTTTTGCAAGCCGATTAAAGCAGAATCATGAAACTCGTCGACACGGATCGACTTAATTGGAGCTAATTGACAGACCACCTTTTTCGCATCGCTTGATGGCCTTTTTTACGGCTGAACGAAGATCAATGAGGTGCGGTGAACAAAAACAAAGAGAGAGAGAGAGAGAGAGGAGGGAAGAAAGGTTAGGTTAGATCCCGTCTAATCCACTATTCGTGGAAGTGTACTTGGAACAACGTCGACGACTCGTTCGAATTTTCTCGCTTCAGGATCAGCAGCCTTTTTGAATAATTCGAAAGATACCACCCTCCCTCTCTCTCTCTCTCTCGATCGACTTGCACGTTCCTCGACTTTAAGACGCTATTAAGACAGAAATTGATATCTTAACGAGGCGTAATTTGTTATCGTTAACGGCGACAAAGACTGACACTGCGTGAGAGATAATTTCTTATCACGAGATAACGCGAACGTTAATTTCCCTTTTAACAGGAACACGATATTTTAATATCTACGTATTTCCCTTGAAAACGGGCAGTATAATTTACATTGATATCAGAAGAAATGAAACATAAACTAATTCGAAACTTCAGAACGATTCTCAAGTGAAAATTTTTAAATAATTCGAATTTATTTATTGTACTCATTTTGTACAGTATTTTAAATTTTTTTTTTTTCGCGGGCGGTCACCCATCTTAACACTAGTCGCGAGGAATGCAGCTTGACTTGGAAAGCTACCGACGAGTCGACCTACCCAGTCCCCATTTCTCCCAGGATAAAAAAGAAACTGCATTCTTATATTATTTAAAGTCCGAATGATTATAGTAAATTTACTACAGTCGTTACGTTCATCTTACGATTCGTACAATTAAAACAGAGGAGATCTAACAGACAAAGGTGCTCGAGAAATGCTTCAGACACGCTGAAATCGACCGAAAATTCCACATAGAATACCAAACGAGTAAAAACCAGGGACTAAGAACCTACAAGAAGAGACTTGAGAAAAAAAGAAATATCGAGAGTAGAAAACGGAGAGATATCTGTAGGGCTGACCAAGAAGGCCGAAGGAAAAAGGGGAACACTGTCCCACGGCAGCATGGTTGTCGGCTGGACCAAACAAACAATCTTTATCTCCTTTACGGTCGTCCTTATCTCTGGCAGCCGACTCCTCTCTCCAGCTTTCCCGTGGCAGGTTCTGCCTTTTTCTCGCCCTTCGTACGTGAACAGATCCTTTGTGTTCCCCCCGCATAATTTCTCACCGCGCGGGGGGAAACGAAGAAGACGAAGGTTAAGGAAACAAGAGACTCGAAGAGGAACGAATGAAACAGAAGAAAGAGAGAGAGAGACGTCTGAAAAGAGGGGAGAGATTCGGCCAACGAGCCGTCTAGTCGTGAAAATTTGAATAAATCTCGCTCCGTCGCCGTTCTGAATATCATTTTCGTCGCTTTCCACAAACTATCCGCCGGCTTTCAATGAACCGCGAGAACCCCTCCCCATTTAGACACACCAACTGGAGTATTCGCGGTAATAAACCGGGCGAACGTTTTATTATGAGTCATTCGTGGGAACCTTTGACATTACGCCTTATGACGCGAGACTTGGTTGCGTGTCTCTCGCACTTCACGCTGGAAAAACTCATCGATTCATATTCATGAGATTCTATTTTTGAAACGAACCCCTTTTCTCGCCGCGGCGGAAAACTTGGCTAAGACGGGAGCATAAGTGGCGTGTAATGAATTGTTGCTGTTTCTTCTCAACACTTCTTTTCAGCCTCTAAAGACCGAATTTACGTCTCGGTGTTGTTACACTGAACCTTTAGGAAACGCGTAGAGTAAGTTACGATACTGTTCACTTTTCGCGTCTGAAGCTTCGAAAACTGTCGGGTAACAGTTAAAACACATTCTCCATAAATAGATATATACACAGTGGAGGACAAAAGTATTCATACACCCTATAAAATGGGATAACTTTTTTAAAATTGGGTTTCGTTTGAGAAGTTAGAAAGATTAGTTTACTGGATGACGTGTAAAAAAATTTTTGAAAAAACTGCAATTAGTCGGAATCGCGAAGAGGATTTATCTGAGTTCGTAATTTCATCGAAATCGGTGGATGGAGAAACAAGCGACAGGCATCGAAAGATGTAAGAATCTGCAGATTTATTACTGTTCTAGGCTGAAAGTCGTGAAATAGTGCGATTTTCACAATCTTTAACCCTTTGCGATCGGCACATTTCTCTGGTTGGACTACCAGCTAGTCGGAGCAAATTTAGATTTTTAAAGTTATTTTTGCATAGTTGATTTATTATATATATAAGGATATTGAAAAACAGGATATTTTGAAACTGATATATGTTTTTTAATACATACTAGTTATAGTGCATAAAAATAAAACGTTTTAATTTTTGTAATTTTCCAAAGTATGATACTTGACAAAACAAAGATCATGCCGCCATAACGGCGACACCGATTTCTAGAACAAAATTGAAATGCCGCCACTATGGCGGCACCGATCGCAAAGGGTTAACCGTTTGTAGCTCATAGCAACGTTAACCGATTTCGATGAAATTTTCAGCGTGTGTATAATTGACATAGATCTACAAAACGTACTTTTGAAATTTTCATTACGAGCTCAGATAAAAAAGTTGTAAGTTCGCGATTTCGGCTAATTGCAGTTTTCTCAAAAATTTTTTTACACGTCATCTAGTAAATTAATTCTCTTAATTTCTCAAAAAAATTAAAGTCGTTTGGCCCAATTTTAAAGAAGTTATTCCATTTTATAGGATGTATGAATACTTTTGTCCTCCACTGTAGATAAACATGGGAAAAAATTATTCTCATATCTCACATGAGCACTGAATCGCAGGAAAAACTGTCGCGCAAAGATTAAAACACATCCTCCGCCAATAAATAGGTAAATACCTAGATAAAACCAGGAATTTCACGAATCCGAAGAGAAGAGATCGAACGAGAATCAGTACACGTGTAAGAAAGACCACAGATTACCCTTCAGACGTTGCTCGAAATGTGCGCGGGTCAGGTTACGGATATCGCAACACGGAAACGGAGGGAAAGCTCGAGGAAATCTCCAATTCCCGTCGACGATCGCCATTCACCGCAAAGACAGCGCGCCACCGATGAACCAGCCCTTTTCCGAAAGGTGTTGCGGAAGATCGTCTAGATTAGCCGTGGATCGCGCGTGCGAAACGAGCACATGACGCTTTTGTCCATCATCTCA
>NW_017100135.1:882707-899209 GCF_001263275.1 Habropoda laboriosa | reverse complement strand
TTGTGTTTCATCCTCCAGGTTTTCGATACCACCACCTGTTACGTAAATACGAGAGTAGCGCGCACACAGGCACAGGCCAATTGATTTACGTCGTAATGGACTACGAGGACGAATCGCGGCCTTCTCCGAGAGGCCTTTCTACCTGGCAGCCATTCAGCAAATCATCGACTACGGACCTTCTCTCCGTTGCACGTGTATTGGATTACCCCTCGGGTAATTCGATTCGACCGTCTGACCCTCTCGATGTTGCTCTTTTCATCGTCCTTATTATCCTTTCTTTTCACTAATTTTTCTCGTCGAATTTCCACATTTTTTCCGAGACGGGTTTCTTTTTTCCACGTGAATTTCATTCGACCGAGATGAGAATAAAAACCAGGTAAAGATCCAGCTGCATACTTTATAAATCCAGTAACGAGATTTGTCCGATTTCGGTACCGATAGAGAAGAAGAGAAGTCCGTTATCGTAAATTTCGTTTTCACCTGGGTGTCATTCTCGTGTCTTCAGATTTGAATCACCGAGGGTTGGTGACACGTTTAGAACGTTGAAAGCGAGTCAAAAGTTCACGTTGAAATATCTGCAGATGGAAAAATATCGATAAGATTGAATTCTTAGTCGAAGATTGTCTTTCTGTCCTTTAATCAAAATTCCATTTCGGAAAGCAGAAGAAACGTTAGCATTTTTCTAAAGAAGATCAACAGTTTAAGTCGATTTCAAGCATCCTCAACAACTAACATTGAAATTCTAAACTTTCGACGAACGTCAATATTAAGATTACGATTCTCGGAACCAGATAAGAAAAAGCTAGTATCAGAATGAACCGAAACGGATTATACGCCCGGGAAGTAAGAAAGTACACGTACCATGAAAAAAAACAATTACGCGTCACAGATACAAGTATAATCCAGTGTTCGAGTAACGTCTAATTTCCTAAACCTTAATTCGACCAACAAGATTACACCAGCTATCCCTCTACGAAACCGTGCCAATCTCATTTACTCGAATCTACATCTCGATGAACACTTTTTACCCCCCCACACACACACACACACACACAGACACATCTAACCAGATATAACAAACAAGAAAACGACGAAAATATCAAAGAAATTCCACGTTATCCTTGGACGATCACCCGGTTAATCGGTTTAAATCTCTCGTAGCACGGGTCGAACAAGTTAAGCCGGTCGTCGTAGTTGCAACAAGATACGCGCGAATCCAACAGCGACAACAACAACAAACGTGTAACCCACCGAGCCAGGCGTTAGAGAGCCCGAGCCGGAGCCGGTCTTCTGTGCAAAAGTTTACTTTATATTCGAGCCTATGTAAATGAGAAACGATCATTCAGGCAGCGCGTTTGTAACGTCGCCTCACGAACCGATCGTGGGTGCACGTGTAAAATCGAGCAAGAAAGCACGCGCGCCCTGTTCTCGTGTTTCTTTCCAAAGGAGAGCGAGAGAGCGGGGGGTTCTTTAAGCCCCCATGCAGCGCTGTCAGGCGATAAGAAAACCGATGGCGGTTTACCGATTACCCGGCCTTACGGCTGCTAAAGCAAACGTACGTTCTTGAATGCAAATCGACACCGATGGACGAAACACGCTGCAACCGTTATCGTATCCCACCGTCCAGCCGGCAAACCAGAGGGCCCGTTGAAGAGGAAAATCCATTTACGACTCGTGCCGCACTCTTCAACCCGCGGCGACGCGTGTTCTAACCGCTTCGAGGCTCGACTTTGATCGCGCCTCCTCTTCAACCACGCGCCACAATTCCAAACACCCAACGTTGCTTCTAACCTTTCGTCGAATCTATTTTCGAGAAATCGCTGCAAACACGTTTATAACCTGAAAACCTTTCAGAAGAAAAGTACGCAGAAAATGGTCGCTACCTGGAACGTCTATTAAGCACTCTGTGTTCCATGGAAGTGTCAACACGATCGTAAAAAGAGACGGTCGTCGATGTGAAAATACAGAAGGAATCACTCACCGTCAAGATGCACTTGTGGCTCGGAGAGATGTACTCCAGTCCCCTGTGTCCCTCGCCGCTGAAGCACTTCTGTATATTGGTCATGAACTTCCTCCTGATCGCCTTCAACGAGTAGACACAGAGCGCGGAATGCTCTTTCGGTACGTCGCTGTTCGAGGAATTGCCCTCGGCGAAAACCGCGAATAACACGTCGTCCTGTGCGGTGATACCTAGATCCCCGGCGAGAACCGAGCCGGCTTTACCTACGTACGCGGCCTGCACGAGATTGTAATATATCCCGTCGTTGGTACAGTTGATCGGTATCTCCGTGTACGAGTAATAGTGCTCGTCGTCCTGGCATATCCGCACAAGCTTCGATATGTATATCGCTTTCTCCGTGTCCTTCATCTGCGTGGTCATGAAATAGCTGAAACCGCCGCTGCTGAATCCGTACACGTAGTTGATCGGATATCTCTCCCGCGACAACGAGTTCACGTACATCCTGGTACCGGTGGTGACAGCAGACTCCGCGATGTTCAACATTCGATCCTTGTCCAAGGATCTCGAGCTAACAGCCGGTACCTCCGATCGGTAAGGCGAGTTTCCGGTGTACGTCACGCCTACGTACATCACCTGAGAAACAGGAGGATTCGGTGGTCCTGGGGCGATAAACGCGACAGTCGAGGCTGTAGCATTATTGGCGACCACCGCCTCCTTCACTTCTTGCACCATATCCGAGATGTTGTGGAGATTTCGAACGCGACAAGTGCCCTGCGAAAGGCTGCCGCACGATATCAACCTGGTGGTCGTGTAGTCGATCACCAACGCCTTGTTCACGTTGTCGACCAGCCGCGTCGGTGTCTCGCGGGGACAGTCGATCATCGAGCAAGCGGTCGAGTCGCCTTTCGGACCGGTCACCTCTTTCACCACGAGACTGAGGTCCGGCGAGAGCTGATAAAGCCGGTTCACCGCGCCCACGTAAACACGGCCAGTGTTCTTATCCACGACCAGATGGTTCATGCGCTTCACCTCCGGGTCGTGGAACCTTTGTACTATGTCGGCCGAGGTGGAACGAACCGGTAGCTGAGGAGACAACAGCACCAGGATCGACAGGAGCAGACGAAGTTGCTGTTGATGCGACAGCATCGATCCCATCCTCGTCGATGCCTCGCCGTAACCCGGGAAGACTAGCATCTTACTACTCTACGTCCTAACGCTACGCGACAACACGATCTGTCGCGGATTCCTCCTCCACCTTCGCCTGATGCTTCTCGGTGCGCCCGGGGATCCTCGCGGAGGCGTCTTCCTCGAGCCTCGCCCAGACCTGTACATACAGAATTAGAGAACGGTTATTATCCTTGGTTCTTAAATTTCCCGCCTTAATTTCGCGGACCGACGATGGCTTATTTTTGTGTTACATGCGGAACACCGCGAGTTTCTCTTTTGTCTTTATATCAGAATAAAGTATCGAAAACTTTGATCAAATATATAGTACTAAAAGTTCCACGATTATTTTCAAAAGTGAGTTTTATAAGTGCGTTATTTTAGCGATCCTTTTTTACTTTATTAGTGCCACAGGGACCTAATTAATAAATAACAAAGTCATAAAATAAGTTATGGGTCGGTCTGGCTCTCAGGTACAGAACTATAGTATTGTAAGTATTTAATTGAGATAAATTTCAAAAAAAAATCGAACGTATAATTTATTTCGTGTTGCATCGGACACATTTTTTGCGACATACTCGAAAATTGAACGGTTAAACGTGATTAATATCGTGAGAAGGGACGAGCGTAGCGAAAGGGTTAAAGTGGAAAGGGAGAGTTTCGGTATTCGGTTCCCCGTTTGCAGCATACGAGAATGAAACCGTTATACTACCACCGGTGATCGGAAATTTGCATTTTATGGAGCCGCGTGAAATGGAGCGTGGAGCTCGTTTCTTAACTTTACACGCGAGAAAGATGAAGAAAACGGACTGCGCCTGTGTGGTATTAATTTTCACCGGTCGGATCGGACGCAAACTTTGCGGAATTTCTCCCTCGTTATCGCGTAAATTCGCGGCTGAAACGATCTCGCGTATCCACCTAGACGGAATAATGACTTTCTAGTCGTTCGAAACGTTTCCTCGATATAAAGAGAGGGACCCCGATTCGAACGAAGGGGAGTTTCGAATGACACGTTGTAAAGTGAAAACGTGTACAGTATAAACTGAAATCGGCGACGAGTGTGAATAAAGGCGTATTTAACGAGTGACTTGGTCTTGAATCGAAAGAAACACCAGCATTTTCGCGAACGCCGGTAAGACTGAAGTTTTAGCGTGACTGTACAGCTGTTTTACATTAATCGCGACTTAACACCATAACCAACGACACGAAACACCCTCAGCCTTAGAATAATTGCTCCGATTATCTCTTCGAAACTCAGGGTGAATCAACTCGTGGAGTGCTGCACGCGAAGACAGTTTCCCCCGTGAACTTCCAACGAAACAATCCAACCAACGATAACATCTAACACCTGAAGATCGCCACGTGTTAAAATTCAAAAGAAAAATGACTCGTAAGGCAGAAAGAAGGCAGATATGCGTCGTTGGCATTCTCACCCATTTCCATCTGTCTCGAAGTAAATTTACAAAACGCTCTAAACGGTTCGATTTCTCTCGAGAAGTGCCGTAACAGATGTGTCACGAATGAAATCAAATTTCCTGAAAAAATATTCGTCAGTTATAGCAGTCATATCCCAGCGTAACGCGACTGAAAGAAACAGACGCGAAATCACCCCGTAATCGTGCCAACTGCGACTTCAAACGTCCCTACGCGAGTGCGTTAAGGATGAACGAGGATTTTCGTCACGGTTCTAACCAAGGATGAAAGCGTGCAGAAAATAATCCGGCTGCAATTCAGAAGGGACGTGTTATCCGTGATAATTACTCGAGCACGCGATCAGAAAGGGCCTGGTCGTTCGAAAGTTCACGCAGGACTTCCTAAAAGTCACTGAACGGGAAAGAAAGCCACGTAGAGAGGTGAGAACGTAGAGAAGTAGAGGGGCAGAAGAAGCAGCAGCAGCAGGCTGGCAGAGAGAACCGCGACGGAGACCGAACAAGAACCGAAGGGGAGGGTCTCTCCTCTCTCTGACAATTTATCGACTAGGGAAACCAGGTGCCTTTGAATCGGAACCCCAACACGCACACACCACTCCTCTTAACGAAATGAAACGCACGACTTTGTGCAGGACGCGCGGAAATACGTGTGAAAGGGGGAAAAAATTCCTCGAATAGGAGGATAGCAGAGCGGAGAGAGAAGAGAGAGAGTGTGCGGCGACGTTGGATGCAGAGGACCGGGTTGAAGAAGAAAAAGGTGTTTCTTCTTCGTGCACGTTCCTCCTTATATCGCCAAGTAACGTTCAATCGTAACAAAAACTTTCCTCATTTCCCGAACACCCATCACACAACACCCTGTCGAGCCTCCCCTTCGACGCTCTGCAACACGTCAATTCCAGTTTACCTTCGTCCTCTCCTTTCTTTTCTTTCTTTCTTCGCGCACACGTGAAGTACACCGTATCTTGTAATTGTAATTTATGACGTGTGTAAGGATAATTTGTGTTTTGGCTGGAAAGGTAGTGTCGAGGAAGTTGTCGGAGAGATATATCGCGTGCTATAAATTCACGAGTGATAATGCTGATTTCCTAGGGGCATCTGTGTTTCGAGAATAAACGCATCCATTGATTGACGAGTGACGCGAATCGTGGACTCTACGGTGCCTCATGCCGTAGGGAGAGATAAGCAGGATACGATGTTTGGAATACGCTCTGTAAATATGACATCTTGCGATTTTTTATGCAGTTGCAGATGTGGATGTGAGGTGGTATTGAAAGTGACTTCCTGTCTTGAGATATCGAGAACCTTGTAGATTATTGCCGAGATATGGCGAAGATGGATGTTGTTTGTGACAATTGCAACTGATAAATTATAAACTGCTCTCTCCTTGTCCGAATTTTCGAACATTTCGAAATTTTCCAATTTTCATGTAAGAATAAACAAATTACACAGTAACTAAAGCCCCGTGCAAACACCTTGAAAAATAGAAAACTGCTAAACAGAACAGTTCAGCTAAGGAGGTCAGTGTTGCTTTTCTAATAAACAAAAATAATTCAACTTCCTCCACACCTCGATCGCATCTTTTCCAAAAAAGAAAAAGAAGAAAAAAAAACAATGAAACACGCATTGTTACAAGCTTCCACACGACCTCGCGATTCTTTCCTTCGTCGAGAGATGAGAGGAACGCGACTCGTACGAAGAAACACGCAACGATCGAAAGGGGGAGCGTGGAATCACGGCGGGTAACCGACAAGCAGATAAGTATCGAGATATCCAAGAACGCGCGATTCCACGTAGAAGGAAAGCCAGCCACGGTTCTGTGCCAGGTATGCGTGTGTTCCTCACGCTCGTGCACGCGAGATAGATCAAGAGGAAAGATGGTGGTTCGCGTTCTGGAGACGCGCTCTTCCCTCCTCCCGCTATCTGATGGGCGCACGCGTGCCTTTCCTCGCGAATTCCCATTGTACCGCAGGTTGACACACACGCACGCACCCAGTATGTAGGTTAAAACCGTAATTAACGGGCCGTCTTAATTGCCGACAGTTTACACCGGGGTATTACCGATCTAAACCCGAGACGTCGCGACAGAAGGACGCTACTACACCACCGCAGGGGCCACCTATCTCTCCGACCTGGGAAAATCAAACAACCGTGAAACGACACTTTAATTAGCGTGTTTACCAGAGAACTGACCGGCAATGGGACAGAAAAGTTTCGCGGATTAAGCCGGAAACTGAGCGGGAAACGAAGAGACGCGGCTAGCTCGATTCCAACGGTAAATTTCTCTGTCTTCCTTCCCTGATTCGCTCGATTCCTAGGGACGCGGTGATTAGAGGGAAAATTGCCGGGGCAATCGCTTTTCGTAAACATTGTTAGAGTTGCGTATTGGGTCTCGTTGAAGACACTTGTTAAATCTTAGATCTTGTAATTTGAAGTGTCTTAATTGGCGCCAAATACGAACTTCAAATTAATAGGAAGAAACTGACAAATTTTCAGCGGAATTAGAAGAAGATTAGAAATCAGATATTTCTGTCTACCAGCGAACAAAATTTGGTCTTTACCATACGATAGTACGAAACAGAATTTTTTACAGAAAACATAAAATTTTTATCACAATTACCGATAGTGGAGGGAAATTTCTCTTTCTCAAATTAAAAAATTCACTTCCTAAACTTCCTCAACTTCCCTACTCCTAAAGCTTCGTTGAACTTTCGATCCCTAAAAAGAAAACAACCCCCAAAAATTTCACTCTGTTGTAACAACGCGAGGTAAAGAAGAAATTGAACTTTTCGAATGTTTCATCTGGAGCCTGTTCGGACAAACGTCGGTGCATTAACGAGGAGAAGAATTTCCAGCGATTAACAGCGTCCACCCGGAAGCACAAAGAGGGACAGAGAGGAGAGCACGGTAGATTCGATGTGTATATCCACTAGACGATACGGTCGATCCGAACACGCCAAGTAATTTCTGCACGGTGCGCACCGAAAGCCTCCGGCAGAAATGGCCGCGCGTTAATTTTAATTACAAAGTGCGCGCTTTAATATGCACATTTATTTTAATGGAAAACCGACGGGGCTTCCGTGCGATGCACTCGATAGCACTTCCTACGTTCCTGCCCATATTTCATCATTTTCCACGGAAACACCACGGCGGAAGAAGAGCCGAGAGGGGTTACTTTTATTTACTTCGCCTCTTGTTGTACAGGGTACTATTCGTTGCGGTGGTTTCCCTCGTCGTTTTACCAACGCCGACACTGTTCCGTTGGAAACATCGGTGACCCACTATTCCCATAGAATGCGTGCGCGAAACGTGCAACTTTTTAAGAAGCTTTCACATAGGTTTCAAGACGTTACTAGAAGTACTGTACAGAGAGTTTCACGGGGGATCTCTGGATATAGAACGTAGGGGAAAAGTCGCGTCCAAGTATCGGGAAATGAATAAAAATACCAATAATTGTGTATTCACGGTAGATCGAGACTCGTCGAGTAATATCGAAGTTTCGCAAATTCACCGTGATAAGCAGAGTTCGAATAAATTTTTCTTCCCTTGCTTTTTCTTTTTTTTTTTTCATTTTCTTTTAACGGATATTGAAAATGTTTCCCGCACAATTCGTAAATGCATACCGCGTCAAGGTAAATTTTCTACTCGACCTAAATTCTCGCGGAGAGCGGAAATTTGTAAATTAAATTGCACTTCCGCGTATCGCTGACTACCATTGTGCACCTAATCGATCGTTCGTCCCTATTCGTATCGCCAGAAATAATTTCTTCTCAAATTGAAAAGCATTGAAAAAAGAAAAAAAAATTGAAATTGACATTATTTTCAAAGAAAGACGCAAAGTCAGCGCTCTACAGTCGATATCATCTCTCTAGAAAAACTTCCGATCACCGGAGATCCTCCGAAAAGTGGTATTCCGTCTTCGAACGCAATATCGAGTGAAAGAATTCAGATCAACTGATTGGAGCGTGCAGGTACGCGACAAGGCCGATCTCGATTAAGGCCACTCGAACGAGGGACCGTCAAAAGCGAAGGAAACACTCGGTTCGTCGAACCCTCCGTGAAATCAAGGTCGTTTCTCGAGGAGATTCGATCCTGAAACCGGGCCAGAACGTTCGCTTCGATCCTTCAATTGCTCGTTACGAGAATCGAGCGGACACAGCTGCCGGTGGAGAAATGCTATCTCGCCAAGTCGTCCTGGGAATTTTAAGGAGAGATCTCCCTCTCTCTCTCTTCGTGAGAGCTCGGTTCGATTTCGAGAAACGGAGAACGCGGGGAGGACCGGTGGAATTTAAATAGTTCGACGAGCAGCACGAGTAAATTACGAGGCCAGTGCTGTGTATAGTTAAAGAGGAGGCCCGTTACCAGCTGGAGAACGCACCTTAAGGGGTAACTGCCCTTTTTAAGCGGCAATTCCCGTAACGAATGCGATCATTTGGTGTAAACCAGGGACACTGGGCTTCCAACGCCAACAGGAAAAAGAATGAGAGAAGGAGGAAGCGTGGGTGGATAACGGAATGGGACCAAAAGAGGAAACGGCGCTCTTTCCTGCCTCTTGCTGTCCCTGTGACCTTTTCTGGCGAATCACATCTTCAGGGACACTTACATGCGCGTACGATTAGTTTTCCGGAAATTTGAATATTTGTGACAGGGAAAATGTGAAAAGTGTAGGTTAATTTCTGTCGATTTAACTACGTAAAGAATTAGATAATTTGTTTTTAATTTTAAAATATCGTCTCTGAAGAGTTTAAAGGGACAAGCAGATGTAAGAGGAATGTTATGTAAAATAGTGGGTAAATGGAAACTTAGTTAAAACAGAAATGTAATGGACATGCAAGTAGAATAATACGAGATAAGTTTAACAGTCACGTGTTTGTTGTTATTTCATTTCGAAATATGTTATTTCTGTTGATGCAAAATTAATTTCGGGGAATAATTGAATATATTATTTTATGAATTTAGAAAGAGGAGTTCGTTACTGTTGTTTCTGTATTTTATATTTCTACTTGTGCTGTTTTAATAAAGTATCAAGTGTTCTGTAGTTAGGCAATGTTACTTCCCTTATTTCAAGACAATCAAGACAAGAAAATGTTAAGAAACGATGTATAATTGTAGATAAAATGAGCGAAACGAATGAATAGCATTCTCGGTATATAGTAACGACTTTGTCCATTTTGCCATAATCTGATTCGACGTGACTAATTTCGATAATCGCCCAACAATTAAGATCGCTGGAGTGAATCATTGCGAAAAAATGTCTTCCTCGTCGCAGAAAATCTAGAACGTTCTTTTGTTTTCACCTAATATGACTAAAAACTAAGTGACTCAGACTTATCATATAACCAACCTTCATAGAGACCTATTATTCTTCATCATTCGCAACAAGTATCACATTACCTCCGTACACCATTCCAAGAAATTTCATTTTACGATGCTGTCAGACTGATGTGATAAATTTTATTATCAAACATCGTATCGCCATTAAAATACTAAAACTAGAAATTAAAAGCTTGACATTTTCTGAATAAGAATGTCAAGAATTATACTTTGCTTCCTTAAAATTAAAAAATGCACATTTTCTGGACAAGAATCTCAATAAATCACACTTTCCTTCCTTGCAACTAAGAAATTGACATTTTGTGGATAGGAATATCAGAAATGATACTTTGCTTCCTTAAAATTAAAAAATGGACATTTTCTGGACAAGAATCTCAATAAATCATACTTTCCTTCCTTGCAACTAAGAAATTGACATTTTGTGGATAGGAATATCAGAAATGATACTTTGCTTCCTTAAAATTAAAAAATGGACATTTCTGGACAAGAATCTCAATAAATTACACTTTCCTTCCTTGCAACTAAAAGATTGACATTTTGTGGATAGGAATATCAGAAATGATACTTTGCTCCCTTAAAATTAAAAAATGGACATTTTCTGGATAAGAATCTCAATAAATTACACTTTCCTTCCTTAAAATTAAAAAATGGACATTTTGTGGATAGGAATATTAGAAATTATACTTTCCTTTCTTAAAATTAAAAAATTCACATTTTCTGGATAAGAATCTCAAAAATGATACTTTCCTTCCTTAGAATTAAAAAATTCACATTTTCTGGATAAGAATCTCAAAAATGATACTTTCCATTCTTGAAACGAAAAAATTCACATTTTCTGACTAAGAGTATCAGAAATTATACTTTTCTTATGGTAATATTTCACAATACCAAAAGTGGATAAATGTAGAATCACCTTCATGAAAAAATTTGTCTCGGAACTACTGAATCTCAGATGCCAAGTCTCAGCCATAAAGTGACGATATTACCAATCCTCACAACACAGAACATTCTATCCCACTACCTCAAGAAATCACGTTAGAAACATCTATATTCATCAATGACTCGTTAAGTTCCTTTTCATTCTCTGGCGTCGCGATTCGATCAATCGCGAACCAGGAAAAAAACCAGCAATTATTCAATGACTAACCTCCGTTTCGCAATATCTCTGAAAGCATCGAGGAAGCCGGAGGAACAGCGCAAAAAGAGGGAAAAAAGAAAAAAGACTGAGAAAACAGATGTGTGCACGCGGGACACGGCATTATGACGACGGCAGTTAGAGCTCGCGGATTTAAAGCGTGCAGATATTCGAACGAGGAAATGGGTCTTAGCTCGAACGTGGGAAACACCTTGAGACAAACTGCCTCCTTAAGAAAACTTCCACGTAACGAATGCGATTGCTCGACCAACTTGGATCGACCTTTAGCTTCGGCGAGGTAAAGAAGAGGAAGATAAAGAAAAGAGAGGGGGGGGAAAAAAAAGGAAAGAGTCGCAAAAGAGGAGCAAACGCGAGATATAACGGAGGTCGGCCGAAAGAAACTGTTCGCGTTCCTTTAAATCTTCCAGCAGGCTGCTCTTTTCTCGCTGCGAAATTCCCTCTCTCTACCTCTGATTCCTCATTAAGTAAATGGCAGGGGACAAAAAATCGGCCGGGGGAAAAAGTTAGCGAGTAATTTAGAAAGATATACAGGGTCTTCGGTTGCCTCTCCTTCGACCCTGCGCTGCGAACGATAAGACGATTAGAAGACGTAGAAGTTCTATCGCCTGAGAGCTTCCTGAACCCGTTGTTGCTCGAACGGATTTGGATTAGCAAAAATCTCGGCTCTCCCGGCGGAACGAGCCATGGGACGATCTTCAATTAAACTTTAATTAACGCGCCGTTGGATTTAGCGCACCTATGGAAAAAGCACGGCTACCACTTTGTTAATTAGTGCACGTGTGCGCACGTGAACGTAACATCTCAATATGTTTAACTCGGTTACGGCTGTACGCGCACCGAGTGCGTCAAGTAAACAGAATTTTTTCGCAACAGGAAATAAGCAACGCGTGTATCGATAAACGAGGAATTCAATTGATTAAGTATAAGGATAACGTACAGGGTGTCCTAGTTGTAACGAACGTCTGCGTTATTTCTACTGTTATTAGAAGTATGAAAAAATTTGTAAGATGAGTTTATATGAGAATAAAAAAATAGTGATTTCAAGGTTACTGATATTTTTCGCATATTAACATGTTTTTTATAGTGTAACTTTGTAGACGATACACACTTTTTAATATTTTCTTCACATTTTCAACAGCAGCAAAAATATGTTTTATTTTCGTTATAACTGAATCCCCCTGTATCTTACGGGGAATAGGGGATTAATTATTCAAAGGACTCGGGTAAGAATAATAATCTATACATACACCGCAATATTAAGCAACGTCCAAACGCGTGACCGTTTAATAACAAAAAAGAAGAAGAAGCACGAGATAGCGCGTCGAAGCGAAATTAAAGAGGCATTAAAGAACAGAAGTTATGATGAAAGTTTGGAAGCTGGGCAACTTCCAAGCAACGCAGCACACAGAGGACGCTTCCTTGCCGCGCAAAAGAAAGAAAAAGAAGAAGAAGAAGAGGAAAAAGAAAAGAAAATAGAACGACCGGTCGAAAGAAGCTACCGAGGCACTGAATGCGATTGCCGGAGAAAAGTTGGATTAATTTACTCTCGATAAAGGAAAGGAGGGTGAAAGAAACGATTGGCCGGGTTTGGCTTGGTGGCGCAACATTTCTCCAAGTGCAACCGGCTGCCTTGCGGGCCCTAATGGCTCTTTAACGAGTTAAACAATCGTTAAGAGTTTAAACAATCTCGCTGGTTCGGCTGGACTTTTTAAAACGACCGATTTCCACGGGGTGGCAACTCGGTAAAGTCCAAGAGTAGACAGAGAGAGAGAGAGAGAGGTGAGTTTCGGTTCGCAGACACTATGAAACTTTTCTCTACTCCTCCTTCCTTCTCTACTTTTCCAACCCCCGCGGTTCCACCTTCTCTGCTCGGTTTACTCACCGTTTCGGGCCGCGTACTTCCACGAACTTAAGTCGAAACTAAGTGTCCAGAGGATCCAACGCAAAGACACGAATCCCGTGGAAACCGGCTGCTTCGTTATCCCCCTTTGTTCCGACAAATTTCTCGACCGCGCTGTTATTCGACCGTCCGGCAAGTCCTGCTCGAGAACTCCGTCAAACAGTTCCGCTTTGAGACCGCCGCGTCACGTTTACATGCTAAACGCCCGCGAGACCGGACGCGTACGTGTCTCGATGGACATGTCGATGGAAGTTTGGTGTTTCCGATGCCTCGGTATTTCACGTCCGTGGAATTTCCGATTTTTCGAGGGCTCGAGGAATGTTCGAGGGCCGTGAGAACGTACGACAAAATGAACTATTTTGTTCTTTTGCGGGCACAAATAGTGGGAACGAAAGAAGGTGAGTAAATTACAAAATCGGGGTCAATTTTTTTTTTTTTATATTTTTGGGAGACTAATAGCATTTACAGCAAAGGAGGATCAAGTCTCGTTAATGTACAAAGAGGGAGCAATTTTTGTATTCGTAAAAGTTTCACTAGATAATTTTCAAGGGTGAGATAAATCCTATGAAAAATTTGAATAAATAGCAAAGTGAATTTGAAAAACAATTGAAATTATATCGATAAAAAGATTGCACAACCAACTTTTTCACAATCGTCCATCGAAACTAAATTGCAATTACAGAGAGACCTATTTTCCTCTCTTTCCTGTGTTATCGCAATCTTATAGTTTAAATTGTCGGAGCAATATCCTAGATTAGCCCCGTTCAAACTAAGCACTAGCTCACTTAAAGAACCTCTCCTACTCCGTTTTCGTTAACCTAGTATAGTCACGTCAGCTGATGTCATTCTACCCACGAAGACCAATAGAAACCCCTCTCGACGGAATTAAAATGTCGCGTTAAAGAATGCAGTGTCTTCACAGAAGCCACACACACACTTCTTGGAATTCCCAATTTTCACTCGCGTTAAATAGCTTACAACGGGTTTCCCCTTTGTCGAAGGATGTGCAGCATCCTGTACGATAACTAAATGCACTATTTTCTTTTCCCCCGACTAGCAAAACCAGATCCTTAACCGAGAATTCTAACGTTCGTGTTTTATTTTACGAGGAGAATACGAAGAGAAATTTTGTTTCTGAATTCTTCTCAGCTCACAACCACCACGAGTTTCACGTGAAAAGGCATAAAACCGTGCAAGGGGTTGAACATCCAAGTCACACTACCCTAGTACAATGCCCCTCTTACCGCCTAGTTCCCTACTGGGTAGTTCTACCTGTACTAGAACCGAGGACTCTCACTGACGACGAAGCACAGAACACGATTCTTTCGTTCGTCTAACGTTGACACTTTCAAAGCGTATAAAGTCAAAGTTAACTTAACTTAATCGTCCAAGAAGACGACAAATTTAAATAACAGACAAGTTCAAACTGTCCTGAATCACATCCAATTCACTACACAGTGAATATGTTAATATGAAAACACAAAACCTGAAAAGGAAGTGGTGAAAATGGGACTTGGACAAACCCAACATCCTGCACGCAACATCAGCGCTACCACAACAGAAACCAGATAAAGCCAATCCACTCGAAACTACTTTCGTGGCCAACACTGTCCTCGAGCATCATCGAGTCCCCTCTAATCCCCGCGTCAAGGCCGGTGAAAAACCGTCGGTATCTATCCGACCTACCGCAAAACCGCATTACCGTTCTCGTAGGAGGGCCCGTGGCCGTCTATCAGCGTCTCCAGATGGAAAGAAGGGCAAACGAGACAGCGTCGATACCAATGAGAAATAGCAGAGAGCAAGGTTCGTCCTACTGGCGTCATTCGTCGCGATGTTCGCCGATTTTTCTGGCCACGATGAGGCAGCATCAGCAGCAGCAGGCCCCTCTTCTGTCTTTATAAAGGCGTGCACAGCACTCACACACACACGGTCGAGACCGTAGGACGACGAAGAAGAGGAAGAAGACACGGGGAACACAAAGAGGGAAAACGGAGAAAGAGAGGAGACTACGAGGCTCGTCGTGCCGCTCTGCAAAGGCCATTTACCGGTGACAGAGACAAATAGAACCGGGTACGTTCTAGGGGGGTCCGTGAGAGAGGGGCCGTGTGTCGTCTAACCAACAGAAGCGGAGAGAGAAAGAGAGGAAGGGCAAGAAGAACGAGGAGAAGCCATGGTGCAACGAGAACGGGCCATAGTAGGAGGACGAGGAACGAACAGCGCAAGACGATGAATTCCGTCACGGCCTGGCTGGCTGGCCCCTTGTGCCAGTGCCGTCACTTGCCTCATGGGTGCCCTTTACCTTCTCTACTCTCCCTTTTTTTCACTTCTTACACTTTCTCTCTTCTCGCTTCTCTTCCTCTCTC
This sequence comes from Habropoda laboriosa, assembly GCF_001263275.1. Taxonomy (NCBI): domain Eukaryota; kingdom Metazoa; phylum Arthropoda; class Insecta; order Hymenoptera; family Apidae; genus Habropoda; species Habropoda laboriosa. Next base: position 883,905 of record NW_017100135.1, on the reverse strand, counting down.
TCTCTCTCTCTCTCTCTCTCTCTGCGATCTTCTTCCTACCGCGGCGTAGTTGAATAATTTCGTGGCAATTAACGCGTTCGCCACATGCCCTTGAGAGCCTTGGAATATTGCGTCGTACGGCAAAAACTGGAAGGTAAGACGCGAAGGTGGACGAGTATCGCGACGAAGGAAGGGGAAACGAGGAAGCACGTACTACTTGCGCCTGCCTGTGTGCCTCTTCTTCCTTAACCTGAATATGGAAGAAGCGATGGTTGGAATGCAGCGTGTCGTTACTCCGAGGACGGGTTTTAGGTAGGCGAACCAGAGGTTCTTTCGTTAAAAATCACGAGTTTCCGGGAAACAGTGCACATTCGGGGTAATAATAGAGAGAGAGATGCACGGGAGAACGCGTTAAAAATTCGACGGATGGACCGAATAATATAAACCGGAAGGGTGCGTCACGGGAAGGAGACCTATGTGTTGTAAGTCCTCGGCTGTAACTGCGTTAGATACGGCACACTGACACAGGGCAAAAAGCGACACGTTTGCTGTTCGAGAGCTGGCGTTTCATGAAACATAAATGCTGGCATATCCATTCGCTCGAAATCCCGCGTGGGCCGTTTTCGCTGTCTCATTTTCTATACTCCATTACCGTTGTCATTAAACCGCGCTTGGGATGTTGCGGGAGGAACCTCTGATCCCATGCGTGTTGCTCGCGTTTTATTACGATTCAGAGTCCTCCTGCGCTAAAACCCACCAACCCGAATAGACTAGACGAGAGAGAGAGAGAGAGAGTTTGGCGATCGCTGTGTGCTAGCAGATGTTCCCAGAACTGAAATGGGGCTCGAAACTCGAAAACAGAAACGCGCGCGATGCGCCGACGAGGGAGCAACGACGCTGTCCAAAGAGACTTATAGTTTAAGGGTGGAAACAGGCGAAGGACTGGTGTTATAGACGGAGAAGGAAGAGAATCTAGAAACGGTACATTGGGGCTCGTGGCGGCTAACAGGGAAGAGCAGGGGTGTGTTGCTGTACAAGGCTGACGGTAAGCTCGATGCCTGTTAAGTTTCTCGTGTATTATATCGTGTGCCGAAGCCCCAAGGGACGTCCAAGCTTTGGGGTTCGCCAAGAGGATCGACCCGGCGTCCTGCTTAAACTCCGCGGAGAAAAGGGGGGAAACAGCAACGAAACACCCTTCCTGAAGCTCGAGGGTTGATGG
>NW_017100135.1:878765-882461 GCF_001263275.1 Habropoda laboriosa | reverse complement strand
GGCTGGGACAGGCGACGAAACCCAATGGATCGCCGAAAATGCACGACCCACAAACACGTCGCGCGAACAAAGGACATTGTCGGGGCGAAATAATTGCGCCACTGTCGGTAATAATGCGGCCAGATGCCTGCGTGCGAATTCACAGAGAGTTTCCAGGAGAGACGAAAGAAAGAGAGAGAGGGGGGGGAGTGTGTCGGGGTCGAACAAACCCTGTGCGCGACGTTGAGTTTTAAGCGCGGAGGGGTAAAAGTTAGAATGTTTGCAAACTAATCGCGCTAGAGTCTGAAATATATCTGTTCTGTCGAAAATTCGTGGAGTACATTCTACCCTACCCTCTACGAATAAAATTGTTCGAGTAAAATATAACGAGTATTACAGCTCTCTCGTGCTCTATATTTAGGTGAAATATTTCTACCTAATTAAAAATCACTACGAGAGAGACTGAAATTATAACTCGAGACCAAACCTTATCGTATACCTTCCAACAACTAATTATTACTCGAGGTACGAGTAGAGGAGAAAATTTCTGTCCTCTGTATAATTACGATAAAAAGATCACGCGAACGGGAGAGCGCGAGGATTAAAAGAGACCTGGCACGGAGCAATCAGTATCGAACGACACGTTTCAATCTAACGGCGATAAGGGGTGAAAAGTGGAACGCTTGTAAACTGTTCATAATATTCGACGAGACGCGAGGGCCACCGTTAAAAATGCATCAATCACCCGTTAACGGGCCATCGGGAAACAGTAAGCAAAAGGAGCAACAGAGTGTGTCCGGTTGCATTTAGGATGCACCGGCACGGCGACAGGCTGACAGTTTGTGATGAATCGGCGGTACGTTCGAAATGATAGCCGAGGAACGGTGAAGCACCGGCCAGGAAAATGGGCCATTTCGTTGGCTATTTACAAAACGCTCGAGAAAACGGCTAAAAAATTACATATACTAAGCCCTCGCAGACGCTCGTAGATGATGATGGTCGAGCATCGCGAACATCGAGGGTGTATATACGTGGAATATCGTTATCGGAGCAACGGCTGTCACGTTGTGGCACGCGACTTTTCCTCTTGGTACGTGGAAAACTTGTACAACGCTTTTCCATCGGTACGATACAGCGTCACATATCAACGGTATACCCGACGACGACACCACCACGACCAGGTAACAAATCACCGTGGATATGATGCCCAGGCGATGACGATCCGCGGTGAAGGATTTTTCGTTGGAGAAATTTATCATCCTCCCCCTTTCTATCTCCTTCCTTCGGCTATGAATTCACTCTTCGAATCCTCCTTTCTCACGGCGAAATATCGTTTTCGCGGATGAAAAAGGAGGTGTACAGGTATCGACAAGGGCAGTTTGTTTCCTGGGACCTGTGATAACCTACTTTCTACCTTGCCAATATTTATGGTTCTAATGATTCTGTGTCGGAATCTCTTAATCCCTAAATCTCCACCAATCTTTTGAAAGCATTGTGTCGTTCGTATATCATGTAGCATGTATAGGTGCAATTGTCCCTTTTTTATGACGCCGCTGACGATAAGACAACACCATTTGCGTATCTTTTTAAACGGATCTTGCTTTTGTGCTGCCGAACCTTTGCAGTTCGTTGCCACCGTGCTGTCACGATTTTTCTACGGAATAATTCGTTGTGCGATATTAAATAAATAAATCTTCGAATGTTGTTTTGCTAAGTATCTGTATGCCGAGAAGATTCTACTTCAAAGGACAGCTAAGCACAATTTCAAAGCGACAGTTGCGCGTGACGATAAAAAATAAAGGTACCGCAGATAAATCGCAAAGATTCCAGCCGTTAATAAATAAGAAAGAACAGAAGGGATAGTTACAAGGAACAAATAGACGATATTATTCGCCCGTAAACAACGCGCGCATTTTTCAAGCGGCCGTTTACTTAATACGTTTTAAGAGACTTTTAAATCACTGCCAGGCACCACGTTCAACGCTGGTTCGCCTCGAGTGCTCGAGCAAGTTAAGGCTTTTCCGTCCGCCTAATCCAGTTTTGATTATAAATCACTTAAAGCCGTCGTTCTGACGGCGAAACGAAGTTTTCGAAGGCTCCGACACTGGAGCGACTATATTTACAGACTCGCCAGCCCGTAATTGAAGGATTTATCTAAGAGAGGAAAAAACAGGAAAAAGAAAGAAAAACGACAGCCTTGTGAGACAGATTTCTCTCTCTCTCTCTCTCGTGGAAGTAATCCTGGCAACGATTGTGGAAAAGTTGCGTGTCGCTATGTTCTGTTGCATTTTACGCGGCCACTTACGACAGATCTAACAGTTGCCGCGCAATCTGTTTGCGCCGCGAATCGTGCCGATTATCTTCTAATTCTGGAGCGCTTATTCTATCACGAGTCGACCCTACGATGACTTCTCCGATGATCTGAGACCACTCGTCAAGTCAACGTGCTTATACTCGCAGATTATAATTAAATCTTACGGATTTAAAGTACGGAGCGCTGGAGATATTGATTCAACGAAGAGAGAGAAATATTTTAACACTGTACCGACAATTTTTTCGAATTTTTATCGACTGTTTCGATAAAAAATAAAATGGAGTTTAATTGGTGTCCAAATAAAATAATTAAATAAAACATTGCAATCTTCAGCCTTAACCTCCCAGATAAATTTCGTGAAACACAGACGATAGATAAATTTGTAACACCCGCGATAAGATTGAGATACGAAAGCACAGACAGATAATTAAAAATTTCGTTAATCATATCCACTGAAAATACCTGTCGAACTCACACTTCCGAAGAAAACTACAAAATATAAAATCTCATCAATTTCGCAAATAACTCGAAGTACACATAAATCCCTCGTTCTCTCAATCAAGAAATAGTCGTAAATTTTTCCTCGACAAATGAAGTTTGCAATTAGCAAGTTGATGGAAGTAAAACGTTGACGTATGACCCGAGTGCAAGAGGTTAAAGATATAAGCCTTTAAGAATCTACCACGTTCGTTAGATCAGCAGTGAAACGATCTAACGAGAGCAACAGAGAGAGAGAGAACGCGAATCATAAGCTCGTCGCCTTATCTGCGAATTAGAGTCAATTCGCACGTCTCGGATGATACAGCCGCGGAGAGGGCCTCCTGAATGCATGGCAACGTCAAATAACAACAAGTACATTACGCCAGGTTAGCATGATTCATACGAGATAACGTCGTGCCAAGATAATTACGGTTGTTACGAGCAAACAAAGCGGAGGCGCGCCGAGCCACGGAGAACCGGCGTCTCTCTATCGACCGTACGCTTCGACAATCGACGCCGCCACAATCAACGCTCGATTCAGCCACCCAGTATCGTCTCTCTCTCTCTCGTTCGACATTAACACGCGACAAAACCGATCTCGTTCCTAGAAAAAATCGCTGGAAATCGTGTTTGACGTTATATCGTCGCTGGACAACCATCGCGATAATTCTCCCTCTTTTTGTCTCTCCCTGTCTCTCCCTGTCTCTCCCCGTCTCTCCTCGTCTCTCCCCGTCTCTCCCTCTCTCTTTCTCTCTACTATCACACTCTGCCGGTTCGCAATCGGCAATCCTTCCACGATCTTTAAATAAATTTCAACGCTGTGGAACGTGCACGGTTATCTCGATGTGTGCCACCGTCGGTTGAAACCGAAATCCGTGAAATTACGCGGCGTAACCCACGTTCGAAACCGGCGTAATTTTTCC
>NW_017100135.1:864831-878747 GCF_001263275.1 Habropoda laboriosa | reverse complement strand
TGAGATACCTTCCAAGCTGAAATCGTCCAACGAGGCTTAAAGATTGTCCAAAGTCTAACCGACGCAATTCGCACCGGTTTTTATTGATACTTTTGGCCGGTAAGCCACTTGGATTTAATAGCGTTCGCCGTGTTTATACGGCTATAGGTACGGTGTGGGAGAAGAGGGGCGAGGGAGGTTATTGTGATAGAAAGAAAGACGTTGGAATAGACACGTGTACAGGGTGTTGCAGTTATAATGAACGTCTGAATTGTTTCCGCTGCTATTGAAGGTAAGAAAAAGTTATTAGATGTTTATGAGGCTTCAAGTTGTAGAAACGCTGGGCACTCTCAAGGTAAGAAGAATTGGAGAGGTATTTAGGTAATGAAATATCACTTTTTGAAAATTAATTTCACAGATGAATAGAAATTTCTTTTATATTTTTTTTATACATATATGTATGGCCAGAAATTACCAACAGATATCTTTTTCTTCCAAATTGTTGCATATCTTTCAAGAAATTCCATTTGCAACAAATTGTTTTAATAGGAAAATTACAACGACTCTTCCGAAGAAAAATTTCCACACAAAGTTAACGTTTTAACAAACTGTACGAGATAGCGAAACCACAATCTAACCACACACGAGTCTCTTATCAGCAGATAAAAGCACTGATACGTACATTTTACTGTATCCTTCTTCGATCATTATTAGCAATGTTTTCTTATTGAAACGTTACAAAAAAAAGATAAGTACTTATCAAAAAATTATATTTTCAATTCCACGCAATGTCCGAAAAATACAACGAAAAAATATCCAGAAAAGAGTACCAAAAAAAGAGCTTTAATTCCCAAGAAAAATGTACCAACATGAACTTGACAAATTCAACATTAGTAAGAATTGAGCCTGGTACACACTTGAGAACAGAAAATGGTACAACCGACGAAAGGCAGGAACGGGAAAAAGAAAAAAGGAATCTAACACGAGAGAACGGCGAAGGTGAAAGAAAATGAAGGAAGGTACGAGAACTCGGTCGATGAAACGAGTAAAAAAGAAAGAGCACCGAAGCTAGAGAAAGAAGCTCTCGATGAACGGTGGTAAGAGAACGATGGACGTACGAAGGGCACACGAACACGCCTGGGTTGGAACGAAATTCCTGGCCAACCGGTGGTACCGTGGTATTAACCCAGTTCAACCTGGCCATTATTGATTTCGACGCCAGCCAGACGGTGTGAACGAAGTTTCATTCTTAATACTTCTCTCGAGCGCCCGTAAGCGTGCACAGGCACATGCTGTGTTCCTCCGCTGTTGGCAACGTGCGACCAGGAAGAATCGATTGTATCGAGAGGAAGGAAGAGAAGAAGGTGGGTGTGTGCGGGTGTGTCGGTGGCACCATGCTGCTGCTGCCTTCCCTAGAATTCTCCAAATCTCACTTCGTCGCTTGTCGTTACTCCTCGCGTTACTTTATTATTATTTCGTCGTTATCACGATTGCCCTGGCTTCTGCAAAGCGCTTTTCCCGACAACGACTCGATTTTCCACCCTCAGTCTCTCTCTACCCTTCCATTCTCACGCGGCAAAATGACTTTCCTCGCCAAGAGCACAACCCGCGTTTTCTTCACCGTGTACATATACCTACCGTCGGTACATATGTACGTGTGGTACCCAACCGGATATCGACTGGTACCACGTACACTCCTGCGCTCCCCGTGAATACTTCGAAACGATTTAATTCTACGAATGCCTGTACAATTGCCTCCACCCTGTACTACGAAGAAATACATTCTTACGAAATCGTCCACCCCGTTTGGAATGTGATCCGGATCCACGCAGCGGCGATATTTCAGACCGAGCGAGCCACTGGCCGTACAGATTACAAGGTCGTTCGAACGAGCAGCATCTCTACCAACGAAAAAGAAGAAGCGCCCGGAGACAAGGACGGTGGAATTCGAAGGGTTGGAACGAAGAGAGAGAGAGAAGGAAGATCGATCGGGATTGGCGAGCTATTCAAGATCGGCTACCTCTCCCTTTCTAATTAATTATCATACTCGACTATCGCGGTCCGTTTGCGTTAGTCACACGCTTGTGGAAAGTACCAGGCGGATGGAATTTTTTTTTTTTTTTTTTTGCTTGAAAATTATGGAAGATACGAAGTGTATAATATTATGTAGAGATTCTTCGTGAGAAAGTGTCTGAATTATTTGTCGTCGTTCGATGGAATTAGAGGGAACTGGGTTGTGTTCCAATCTGAACGTGGAATTTCGTTGATACGGCATGCGAGAATTAGCGGTAACGAAGAAGAAGAACCAGCGAGTGTTGGTTTATTTTAGCTAAGATCAGTTTGTAGGTCGCAAAGTGTCCTAATTTTCAGCAACTTGTTATTTTTGATTTGTTACCTGCTCTCTGTGTAGTTCGTGAGTGAGGTAAGAAATTAGAATAGCGCGAAATCTGAGTTCTAAACGGAATCTGTGACATCGCGGTGGTTTAATTTTGTGTTACTTTTTTTTTTTTTTAGTAGAAGGGAAATGTTATTTCGTAAACGACTCGTACATATTTACTGCATAAATTGACGAGAAGAAAAAGGAAACGTAGAACGAGGATGACTTTCGAGAAATTCCAACGAGTAAGACGTCACATCGATTCGAAACAGTCGCATTTCTTATTCATCGTTCCCAAAGCAACGCTGTGTTTCATCGACACGAAGAAGTCCCGTGGCGGTAACGAGTCGAACAATGATCGATTAATCACGGAACGCGGCCGACGGCGTTTCGACAAGTGCGGTGCAAAAATACGTGGCTATTTTCCGCGTTATTAGAGAAAGAAAGAGGAAACGAGAGAGGGAGAGAGAGAGAGAGAGAGATCTCAGAGTCCCGTTCATTAAAGATTATATGCAAATCGTATGCAAATCGGATGCAAATAATGTTGCACACTTTTTCCACAGCATAATGCACACCATAACGCTGAGCATGACTGCGATGGAGTAATCACGCGGCTTCAGTATTCACCATTTTCGCTGAAAGTCGCTAACGAAATTACGCGGTAACAGAGACTCGCGTATCTCGTGGAAAAATTCCGATTTTCTCTCTTTCCCCCTTCTCTTCTTTTTCTTCCCTTCCAAACTCTTTTCCCTCTCTGTGTCCTCGTCTCTCCGATGGAAACGAGTCCACGGTAAGTAGAGGTTTGACTAACCACAGACTAGAAGTCCAGCATCACTCTCAAGGTGAAACCAAGGAATCGTCTCCGTTTTATGCAAAATGTCTCGGAGCAACAACGGCTCATCCACGATCCAGACGTGGTCCGCAGAAGAAGAAAAAGGAGAGGACGAAGAAGATATGCAATCTGTTAACCGGTCCCCGCGAACGTAATCGACCACAATTATTTCCTGAATCTACTTCTCCACGGTGGCCATTCATTTTCAATGATAATTCCACGGTCGTGAGTGGAAGGTACTTTGCAACCAGCATCGTTTTCAATGAGCCTTATTAGCCGCATCAGATCAAACCGAGTAAAGATCAAGAGGATTCATAAACTGACCATCACGACTTCCAAGGAAAATCGTTCGACACATGCTCGAGCAGTCGATGGAAAAAGGTCAGAAAAATTGCGTGGAAATTTATCTGCCGAGAGAACAGTGTAGAGAATAAAAATAACGTTACGACCTTAGCCCGCTTATGTGAGAAAGAAGAAATAGAAACAACGAGAAAAACGGCGAAGAATAAAAGATTTGGCAATACGTTCGAAGGTCGAGAATATTCCAAGGGAACGTGTTCGAATCGAGACAAGATACACGCGTGAAAATGCATCTAGAAATTTAGCAACAGGATGGAGAGATACGCGATTACGATACCGCGTAGGATGTTCCTCGAAAGAGTTGAAAAGGGAAAACGTGTACGAGGCAAACGGCGCAAATAGAAGAATAAACGAGTCAACAGAACATTGTATACTATCCATCATCCCGACTATATACTACAAATTAACATATTCGATTATTCCTCGCTCTATCGACCCATCTTCTCTGCGCTTCTTCGTCGCGTCCTTAAGACGTCCACGTGAAAATTAGCACGATACCGAGGAATTCGTTCTCCTTCAAAGACCGATGCAACCAACAGATGGTACCGATTCGCGTAATTGCAACTAGGTTGCTAATTACAACACAAATAAAACGTTTCCCTTTTTCTCCTCCCGCCTCGGTTATCCACGTTTGTTCGATCCTCGCGGTGATAACTCGAACGTTGCACGAAAGGAAACGCCGTCGATCGCACAGAGTTTCTCTCAGGCCGCGGAGAATAAGTAGTTAACGTTCTTCAGCCCCGTGGTGGATTGCTGCTTTGGAACCGCCGCAAGAAATCACGTGGAAAACGTGCGTAAAAAACAAGATGGCCAGTGTACACGGGCGCGAGCGCGCGTGGGGGCTTAAGGTAGAAGAAGAAGGCCGGGCAAAATTGAAAATTACACCGACAGACAGCGTTTATGGTAATACACCGCGTTATTGGCGAGAGAGAGAGAGCACGGATAATTTTGCAGCGGATTCGAGCGGCCAAGAGACACGCGATGTGCATCCGTATCGCGCGCACACACCGCAAAATCGAAGACCTACGCTTAATTCGAACATCGCTTAATAAGAATACGATCTCCGCGTCGATATTTTCTAGCTCCAACGACGGGGTTGCTCGTACTTATAAATCACGGGATTCTTGCTGAGTTTTAACGACAGGGAAATTATATCGAATTAAATGCCTCGTCTAACCCTTTACGCGTGGAAATTTTTATTCCAACGTATATTTCCGTAATACTAAAAAATAAAACGTGAATTTTATTTGTTCGATTTATCACACAATTACCGCAACGCAAGCTACCTATAGTTCTTTAAAAAAACTGAAATCCTATTTACGCTTTTATTCAACGATGCCGTAGTAAACATTACTACCTCGACAAATTCACCAATGAGCTGTACGACGATAAAAAAAAAGAAAGGAATCCTAACGAAACCCTTTATTTCCAAACTTTCGAGAGCCTCGTCGAGCTTGCTCAGACTACGGAGGAAGTTTCCAAGAGAGCCTGTTAAAATCCACAGATATTTATCCCCGCAGAAATCTACATTTACGAGGCGGAAGTAAACTTCTACCGCAAGACTGTAAACGTGAATATTCCGTGTTATTTCGAAACACGGACTACAACAACGAGGCAGCAGCAACGAGAGTTCGTTCAATGAAGCAAGTTTTATGAACGAAACGCATTACTACCCGGCACAAATGAACCACCGATTCATACCTGCAGAAACATCATTCACACGTAACATTAACGCGCCTTTTATCCTCTTTCTTTTTGTCGAGTTGGAATACCAAAGAATGGAATTGGTTGCGCTATCGTTGATAAATATACCGGTATCAATCCAGCGGCTAATCATAGGCATCGATTGCACAGACGAGAGCGCGGCGGCACCGAGGAGAGACTTTCGCAATCCGTTGCTGTTAATTCGCAACAGCGAGCGTTCTTAAGCGAAAGGGGGGCATAGCAAGCAACGCCGTTGATTAATCGACGAGCACGTATGGAAGTCATAATCGCCGTTTATGTCACGCCGTTAATAAATCTCTTTTTAAAACGGAGACACCGCATTCGCGCACTTGCTCCAAACGAAATCGATTAATCACCACCGCGGAACAATCGGCCAACAATGAACGGTGGCATCGTTTATAAGCATAAATCGTCCGCCGGTTTCGTGAATGGCCAACGAATACCTGGGGACCACGTTCTAATGTACGAGGGCGAATTTTTCTGTAATCTAACCGGCCCGCGTTAAGCGAAGAAAAAAGGAACGGTTCGGTTTATCGCCAAGTTTCGCAGCGGAAAATTTCGATTCGAATTTAGCGAATTCTTGAAACAGGTTTGCTTTTGCGGGAGAACTGCAGGATGCATAAAGCGCGCGCAGTTCAAACCATTATTCAAGAATAAGGATTCACCGAGCTGCTACATCCGCTTCACAGTCTAGATTTAGCTCTCTGCGATTTCTTTTCGCTTGGATATCTGAAGAAGAGTCTTAGCAGCGAAACGATTCCTTCGGACGACAAATCAGAAACTGCTTCGAACGAATATTTTGAAAGCTTGCCAAAAGAATGTTTATTTAAGAAAGTACAGCTGTTGGAAAAATGTTACAATAAATCGTATACAAAGAATAAAATTTGTCGAGCTTCTCCGTGCTTCGAACCACATATCGCGATCTCTTCCTACGGTCTAATTAATATTAATTAAGGAAAAATAAGAAAGGACAGAAAGAAGGAGGGGGGAAACGGTAGTGTCCCGTTGGAAATTGGAATGTGCATCGTCAGGTATTTCCATTCGCTTCCTGCGTCCCAGTGCCCTTATGCCGAGAGCGACTTCCGGTTGCTCGTCCCCGCGTGACGAGAAACAACGACACGCGATTCTTTCCCTGAACGATTAGAATCTGCAATCCTGTGTAACGCCCGGTTTCAGGCACCGAAGAGAGATAGATAGATAGAGAGAGGAACGTGAGTGGCCGAGCAGCAACCAGGAGAGGATCGTTACGTGTTAGACAGTCGATCGCAATTAAATCAGATTTCGCATATCTGACGCGGGAGATACGATCGCTCCGAGGCTTAATTGACTGAGAATCGATTAACGAACGTCTTGAACGCGCTCGGGGAAACTTCACGCGTTGCTTACCACTGGGTCACGAGGTATCTCGAACGTGAATTGAACGCAATTCTGTTTTAATGGTAACGAGATACCGTGGTTTCGTGTTTCTTCAAACTCGATGCAATTAGTAACAGAAGGTTCTTGAAATTAACAAGTTTCAAGCATAGAGGAAAGCAGGAAAATTCTAATTGCACCAACGATCTTATCTCTCTCTCTCTCTATATATATATATACTTCATTGACTACTTCCTGTACAATGACAAAACCCATTGAAAAGCTTCCAAGTCATTCATAAAAAGGAACATTTCCTCACGATGTACAGTGCTTAAACGAAACTGAGTACAATAAGAAGTTAGCAAAGAGACGTTAAAGATTATCACCTCGCGAGCTCTGGAGGATCTCCTATTAACGAGCGTCGACAGAAAGAAACTGTCGACCGTTCTAACACCAACGCTATAATACCTAACATTTCAATTCCAATTCCTTCGTACATGTTTACATTTCGTTAATTCGAAAGAAACGATTAATTTGCTGTTTTCTCTTTTAATTAAATCCCTATGTAGTACGTTCTCGATGTAAAGAGTAACAAACGACAGTCTCGGTGCTAAAAGGTTAATGAAATTCCTTAATAGCAAATCTTCGTATCCCGTCGTAAATTAAAGGAAGACACAGAGGTTCGGAGAAAATACAGCAACCGCGATAAAACGATGTAAACGCGAGTTGCACGCGTACAAGAAGACGCGCGGGCATACTAATTCCAACCGTATTACTATTACAAGCCCTGGTTCAACGGCGGGAAAATAACGTGTACACAGGACTACCGGGCAAAAGAAACTGGTACACAAGTGCATGGGCGTATCGATCACTTAACGATCGCTCCTCTAACGTTTGCTTCCCGTGATCAGTGAGACTAACGACGGTGATGACATCGCTAGGACAACAATTACAAACTGAACCTCTGCCGTGCATGCCTCCTGTCGTTCGTTCTAATTATGCATTCGGTGCACCACAGACAGAGCGCGAACGAGAGAGAGAGAGAGATTTCACAAATAACTGTGCAACCACCGCTCGTCCTCGCTCCACGGAATACATATTTTGTTACGTATGGTAAACCGGTGCAAGCGTAACTCGAGCATCAAGGCAATCCGGACGATCTCGTTGCTGTTTTTCTTTCACCCTTTCGGGGCTTTAAGGTTTAGCAATTTTAACACGCCGCAACCGCGTTTGTTCGAATGAAATTTCGGAGGAATACGGTGGATTTACCGCAGTTTTATTCCAACGGATGTAATTAATTGTACAGTTGGTGGGGAAGATATAGCGAGCTAGTGTAGTGTTCGGGTCTTTTTCGACCTATCGCTTTCTTATTTTTTTCGAATAATTTTTGCTGTTGTCAAGTTTCTTCCGTACGGAACAACGGTTCCCAAAAAAAAACCATAAAGCGGCCCTGACCGAGCCTCGACGCAGAGGATTATCGGGTCCGTCAGACAAACGTACCCCCGTAAAACGTTTACCGATCCATTGTACCAATTTTCTAATTAGCAAACTAGTCTTTTCCTTCTCTGATGTCCGATTTCCTCTCCTACTGAGATTTTCCAAAACGCTAGCCGCCTCGAACCTCCATCCCCACTTTTACCCTTTCCCTATCCTCTTGCAAGTATCCTAAGACCAATCGCCGAATTTCCATCGTTTCAATATTCTACCCCCAGATTTTCACTCCGCCTACACCAACTCTCATTTTCCTGTACTCCTCCAATTTGCGAGTCAGTCTTCCTCGGAACACCAAACCATACATACCAAAAACGATCAGCCGAGTCTGTTCTAGAATCGCAAGCCGAGACTTGTAGTTTACCAGCAAATTAAATAAACTTGTACTCCGGATTCTCGTTAGTTCTCAATATACCAGATTCTATTCGTCGTGATCCAAGTCCCGTATCCGTGGACCGATACGACACCACAAAGATTATGTTAGGAATTTGTCGTCTGGGTTCGTGCTGGAAACAAACTTACTTAAAGAAATTAAGAGACAATTAAAGAAATTTGTCGCATGTAAGGTCTTTGGGTCCTTTCAGACCCGAACTACAATTTCTAGGTTAATATTTAAAATTTCTGGTTACGGTTTTTTTATTTAAGCTATACAAAATAGTACTTCCCACATTTGAAAAAATTGATTTGCAGCTGTCGACGATTAAGTTTTAGACAAGTTTTTTAAATGTACCAAAATGGAGGAACCGGTTCTGAATTGAAGAGTTCCGAGTTATCTCTCTGAAATGGCTATTTTAGCACTGGGATTGCGTTAATATTTATACTCGACTGATTTTACGACTTCGCTATATCCGTTCCATCGACTATACGTGTTTACCGAATTCAATAATTAGCGTGGTTTTGTAGGACAAAGATCTAGGCTGCATTGTGAATTCCAAGGAAATCGTAATTACCAACCGTTTAATCGAATCAGACCAACGTTTTATACAACTGTTTCCGTTACAACGTAAACAAGCAATTAACACACCGAAGTATTAATAAGTTATTGTTCTCACGATCTCTTTCTACGTGCCTCGAACGATGAATGAACGTGCTCCGATTCAATTACCCGATCACGAACTCCAATTATTTAAACGAAAAATTCTAATTACCGAGGAAAGTAGCTATTATCTGAACGATCCAATTTTCTGACAAGGAAATGCAGTTCTACTGTACAGCGTTCTTAACACAGTTTTACGTGTCTTATCATTTACATCATAATAACACTTTCATTACGAGAGTATAACGGCGAAGTATATCGAGAAATACGGTTCCATATAAAAACGAGCACTTTTATCAACTATTACACCATTTAGAATTTTATATCAATCGATACTCTAACATACGTAACACAATAGTACTACATGTGACACTATCGTGTCTATCGAAACGTCATTGAAACGTCAGATACTCGTCAAGGATGACCACAATACTAATTTGCTAACAGACCAGCTAAATATTAACAATCTGTGTCTAATCTCTTTTTCATTATCTCTAACAAGCAACTGAACTGCGTCTCTTTTTTTTAAAGAACTTTTTTATTTATTTGCCGTATAAATGTAAAAATAACGGATACTAAAATGGAAATGAATTTTCGTTCGAGTGTTCAAGTGGGAACGTACGCTGGTTGCGAAAGGGTTAACTAGAAAAGACACGACACGAGAATTTTCCAACATTTTGTCGCTTTGGTATACACTTGAAACCTAACGAACGTGTTAACACTTTACCGACCGGTAGCCTATTAATCGGCTTTCTGCCGCCAGCGCTTACCGACCGGTAGCCTATTAATCCACTTTTTTCTCACCGACGCTTACCGACCGATAGCCTATTAACCGTTCAAAGTTTGATTTAATATTTCTACGAAAAAGCGCGTATATTCCCGCGCAATAGCTTAGAGTCTAAACAGAGCCGGTGTCGCCGATGTAGTATCTGTGGCCGAGTGACCGGTCGGTAAAGTGTTAATAGATAACCATAGCCACTCTTTGAACTCGGGTAGTGCTTGGTTGCCAGTGATTACAGTCACCCTCTGTACCGAAAGGGTGATTGACGATCAGGAAACACACGCGAGAAGCTGCTCGATCGTGCGATCCGTGAGAAAATTCTTTTTTCAGTGGATCGCGAATTTTTCCTGGTTACGTGATGCTGCACAGAGAGAGGGAGAGAGAGAGGGGGAAAAATGATTTTCGCGTGGTTTCTTTAGGCAGAAATGAAATCCCGAGGAACAATGCTGCGCGTGCAGTTGCGCGGCAGCCGCGCGGAAAATTATTTTTTGCAGACGTCCCTCGGATTATTTTCTTCGAAGCAGAAGCACACTGCTCCGTGCCAGCTCAAAGGCCAAGAGAGAAAGAGAGGAACGGCGAGGGGAATAAAATGAAAGTCGCGGGAACGGCTCAGAAATATATAGAGAACGTTTCTTTTCGTGTATACCCGGTGTGGGCCGGAGAGAGGCTCCGGCAGAGAGAAACAGAAGAAAAGAAAAAAAAATATATTTTTGCGCTTTTATCGTGGTAGCCGAGCGTAGCCCGTTTTTCTTCCAAAATAATTGTAATTCATTTTACTCTCTCTCGCGCGCGCTCTCCGAGTGCTTTCGTTCCTTTCTTTCTCTCAAAGGACCCTAAACCTCACAGGAGACAAAGCGCGCGAGAGAGAAAATATCGCGGCGAAATGAAGAAACGAGGAAATCCTGTTCGAGCCGAAATTAGAATATTGAAAATACGAGATCGTTCTTTCCTCTCCGACACTCGAGAATCGATCGTACTCTATTCGGAGAGAACGTAATAAAACTTCCATTGAAAATCTCAACGATTCTCGTGAAACACCGCAAGTATCAGGATTTTCAAAGAAAATCTACCGTTCCCGAATCGCTCATAAACACTCGATAAATCCCTCACTTTCGCCCATGTATGAAACTCACCGAAAGGGAAGATTAAAAGAAACAGCGATCGCTTAATTAATTCTACAATGTGTATCGATTCGAGGAATAGAATACGCTTGAAGCTGTGAAAACGTTCGTCGCAACAGAGAAGTATAAAGGTCCATCCAACAGCCTAAGCCAACTCGCAGCTTCAATCTCGTTGGCTGTTCCTCTCTCTCTCTCTCGAAAAAGAAAAAAGAAGGCAACAAGAGGATCAATCCGAGGAAGCCATTATTTCGTTCAAAGGTGAAATGATTTTCGCCCGTTTGATCTCTCGCGGCAATTATTCCGTCCGCCTTTCGCTCTCGTCCACCACCCTCTCCATCGCAGTGTTGCTGCTGCTCTCGTCGCGATCGAAAGGAGCGAAACGAAACGAAGGAGAGGAAAAATAGGTGAAAAGGGAAGGAAAAACGAGGGGTCGCGTAGTGAGTTACAGAGCATAACGCGAGCCAGAATGACGGCTCGTATAGCGGCGAGGTCCCCTCGTAATAACGGTTCGCCGTTTTACAGCTGGTCGACTCCTTTATTCGAGGATCCACGTGGATGGAAAGGATCCAGAGGCCATTCCACGACAGAATTTCCACGACCAAGGAGGGCGACATTCCGTCCTGCAATTTGTGCTACGCCGTGGCCGCGGCCAGGCCGTTTTATCGCCCGGGTAAACTTGTCAGACGGGGGGATGAAGCACGCCCGGTGTCACCAATGGGAAACCACGCGCTCCACGCCCCATGGGGGGGCAAAACTATCCCGCAGGTGATACGACACACCGTAGCGCGTGCAGGTGGGTTGATTAACACGCGTCAATCTTTTTCTATCGTTCGAGTTACTTCTGTTAGGTCGTGCGATATTACGGGATCTTGGATTTTTTCAAGTGGAATGAAAATTGTGTCTTTTTTTTGTATGTTCGAAGAAATATTTTACAACTCGAAGTAGGCTTTTTGACAACGTGATTTTACGTGAGTTCTATTAGGCCCTGTGACATTGTGCAATTTTGGATTTTTGACAAGGTGATTTTAACAGGAATAAAATACTCTGTCGTTCAAGTAACCTCTATTAGACTGTGCGATATTACGAAATGGTGGGTCTTTCAGAAAAGAATGAAAATTTCTTTGTTTAAATTCGTCAAAATAGGCTTTTCACCAACGCGATTTAACACGTTCCGTGCCGCGTGGATCCAGGCCATTTGATATTTTGGCCTTTTCCTTCCGCTGACTTAAACTATGCAACTACGGCGATAATTTGTTAAAAGAAAAATTTTTCCTTTGCTCTATAACGTATCTCAAAACGTTACCTTTTTCTCGATAACGATGATTTTTGCAATCTTATAAATATTGGAAGGCACATAGGGTGAAAAGCAAAACTGTTAGCCTCGACAACGTGGAGCGCATACGACCCACACGGCGTGAACGGAAAGTCACCGAAAATCGGTCCGGCACGTGTTAAAAAAAAATACTAAATCGATCATTTTGATCAACCCTTTACGGCCTGAGACACTTTCAGCCGCTTCGTTCCAACTACTCATTTAGCCACTTTTGGACGGTATCGCGTAGTTTGCCTTTACTTCAACATTTCACCGTAACATCGAGTTATATGAAATATTCAAAATCCGACATTTCCTATTACACACCCTAATACCTTATTTCTCGTACAATTTCAAACTATTTCAGTTGAAAGAATAAAAACACAGCGGCATTATATAATTCTACAGCTTCCGGCTTAAAAAGAAGAACGAAAAAAAAAATGTGCCAGTTAACAAGTTAAAAAGCACCAAAAGATCTTTTGTTCCGTAACATTTTTCCACCGTCAGAAAGGTTAGATTTTTTAAATAGCAATTTAGCTGCACCTCGCATTTAAAGCAATTACTATCTCGCTCCTTTTTAATTTGTGCTCCATTGTTCTAGCGTAATAAAAATGTTATCGTTCGCTATACCAGAGATTTCCTTAACCCCCATGAAGACAATGAACTCGTACATGCGTTCAGCGAAAAAAGAAAAATCTAACCGATGTACATATGTACCGAATGAATTCCTACGTGGTATCTCGTACAAACGATTAACGTGACAACGAACCCGCGCGATATGTATATTTCAAAGAAGATTCCAATCTTTCGCACAATTTAACACGAATAAAACATTCTTCTCAGCGAGAAATTAACGAGAAATTAGGCGGAAATAAAATAACACCTTTACCCCCGAGGCTCGAATAAAATACGCGCAAAAGAGTAGATCCAAGTAATAACAATTTAACCACTGCCCACACTTTTTTGTAATAAAATATTTAACCGGACTTTTTAACTTCGTTTCAAAGATCTTCTAAAAATCGATATTTTTCTCTAGGCAAAGGGACAAAAAAATTCTGTTCAAAGGAAGAAAACAAAATTCCAAAATATGCAACGATACAATGTTAAAGCACATTGTGTCATTTTTTTTTTTTTTCGTGATCACCCTTTCGCGACAGCGGAACTATTATTTCGTCGTGCCATTAATGCACACCATGAGGGTCTCGCGTTTTTGGCAAAGGGACAAAAAAATTCTGTTCAAAGGAAGAAAACAAAATTCCAAAATATGCAACGATACAGTGTTAAAGCACATTGTGCAATTTTTTTTTTTTCGTGATCACCCTTTCGCGACAGCGGAACTATTATTTCGTCGTGCCATTAATGCACACCAGTGCACTCCCAGTGTGTCCGTGTAAAATCTTCGAGGATTTCGTTGGAACAGCAGAGGACTTAAGGATGTATTGAACAAATTGTTCTGTATTTTAAAATAAATCTTCACTTTGAGTTGTTGAAGCGACGCGCTTAATGGATGCCGGATATAACCGGCGCTAGCCAGTGTGAAGCATTTAGT
>NW_017100135.1:860274-864788 GCF_001263275.1 Habropoda laboriosa | reverse complement strand
AGCAAGTGTGAAGCATTTAGTGGGTGCCGGATATAACCGGCTTTAGCCAGTGTGAAGCATTTAGTGGATGCCGGATATAACCGGCGCTAGTCGCGAAAGCGAAACAAACTTGCACTTTTTTTCCTACTGTAGTAATGCACTAGCGCAGGAGGGGAGCCGGGTCCTTCTGACCCGGAGACCTTGGGGAGTGACGACCCCACGTGTGCAAGCACTTCATGGGTAGTAGGAAAAATCCTGCGAACAGTATGACCAGTATAGCTGGGGCACTGGTATCGCAGGGGTCCCCCCTCACCCCTTGTCGACCAAGGGTTAGACTCGCGGGGGCAGTGGTTAAGCCTGTATGCAGGCAAGAGACGCTGGCGTCTCGGCGGGTGAGCTGCGTCTCTTCAGCTCGGGTACCGACCTGCAGACCCGGTAGAGATTTAGAAAGGTCTCGCTCATACCAAGAGTGGTGGCCGGAGCTTGCACTCTGGTACCGATTTGGTAGTACTCGCGGAATTTATTCCGGGGGTACGCACTGATTGAGCGTATCTCAATCCCGCGCCCATGGGGGCCGTGTCTGCAAAACCATCGGGGCAGGTGCGGACACGTTAATAAACTCTCGGGCAATGTAGTAATGCACTAGGTAAGTGAGCATTGTTCCAATACGATGCACCACACGTCTTACGTCCAATTCCTCTTCTTTTTTTTCCGTCACGAAGAAAGCCACGACTTCACTTTCAACATCGTGTGTCCCTGGGTTGATGAGTACGTATTGGATTGGAATATCGAGAGGTGTCGTCGTGGTTCACCTTGCGCACGTAACGGCACGCTATCGAGAAAATTACGCAGTTTCCGTGGACGATCCTCGCGATAACGCGTCGCTTTTTCCCCGGCGGAATCAACGGCCCGAAGCGGACGAGACAAAAAAGCCCGCGGAAAAAGCTGCAACCAGGTCTCGCGACCCAAGTATACACACACACACAGAGTCGATGCATACAGGAGCAGCGTCATTTATGCATCGATTATATCGGTCGGAATTTTCAACGGAATTGGCCGGTTATATACACAGAGGTTTCTCTCCGCGATCTTCGTCCATTGGCAAGACCGCGATCAAAGTCCATAAAGGATCAGAATTGCAGATACCGTATCAAGATACCAATTATAGAATGCAGTCAAGTCAATCACAAACTGAATCGAAGAGAAATTTTATTGTCCTTAAATACACGCATACGGAGAGGAACGTTCTTGCTACAGATGGAAATTTTTGTACTCTTGTACCGTCGCTCTCACAAGCGAGTATGCGAAAATGATAATCGCCGATTTTGATGAAACTTCGATACACGGTAGTTTTCAAAAAGAAAAGAAAAATGCTAGACAATTCTCCACGTTGAGGGAGTGAAAATCTAGTCTAATTTCTCGAAAAATATTAGAGATAGAGGAACGGTGTAAGTTGACAAATTCCTAACTTTTTAAATATCAAACATGAAAACTAAAGAACGACAAATAATTTTGACGAAATATGCTTTATCACAGAAAATCTCAAGGAAATAAAACGAAGAAACGGTAAGAGACTGAAGATTACACTCAAGTACAATCACTTCGGCTAAATATTGAAACGAACTTCTCCCCATTCACGTATACCCAAATTCTCCACATAAATGCCCAGGTAAACAGTTCCCTCAAACACATCATCCTCCGATAATAGAATTACCAAAAGAATACTCCCCAAATTTGAATCAGAATAGAATGTCTCCAAAAAAAGAAAAAAAGAAATCTCCCCGTGTAAAACCCAGTAAACGTTGAAAACTCCCCAAAAGCAATGGTTTCGCGTGCAAGTAGAATCTCCGAAAACATCGCGAGCACACAACACAGAAGAAGGGCCACGGGGGTAAGAGGAACAAAAACCTCTGGAGAACGCGATCGTTTCAGGCAGAGAAGAGGGAGAGATGAGGCCTGATCCTGCGGCGGCGTTGAAAGCCGACGGGGCCCCGAAACGAGTTCCAGGAAGAAAGACAAAGAGCCCCGTAATGACAGGAAAGAGATCCACACGGTTTGCTGGGCGAGCGGGGGCGGGTCCAGGGGGAAGGGAAGAAAGACGCTCGCCCTCGGCGAAAGCTAATTTGACTTCGCACTTCCATTCGACGTGTTCCTGGCAACCTGCGAGGCCGCGCGTGGATTACAAAGGAGACAAAGGAGAAAACGTCTCTGTGCACCGCTGGAAACGGCCCTCGAAAAAAGGGGAAAGGTTTCGTAGAACTCGAACGTAGAGAAAGACCAAGACTCTCTTTCTCTCTCTCCCGTTTCGCAAGTACGAAAGACTCTTCTATTCCGCGAGATTTTTCCACGTATATAACAACGTGGACCAACGTGAGAGAGAGAGAGAGAGAGAGAGAGAGGTTTGATCGTTTGAATTTTAAACCACTTGTGGCACACGCCACGCTGGTCGAAGATTAATGGGCTCTCCTGCTCCGCCACCCTTGGCCACCCTTGGCCGCAGGTTTGGTGTCTCTCTTCGGCAAAAAGGAAAAACCGAGCAGACGTTACTAATTGCCGGGAGAATATGGGGACGCGAGGCGGCGATCTTGGATTATTATTAATCCGTTGTTCGCGCTTCGTCACGGTAGTTAAATAGCGGCTGTGGATAATGGATAGAGTTCGAGGTGTCTCATTACCCGGCTCACCGGCCAGATGAATTATTCATCGTGTCACAGGCGCGGCCCGAGGAACCAACCGTTGAAAAGTTCAAAACAAGTGTTACAGCCTGTGGACGGAGAGCCGAGTGTGATATCGTCGAGAACCGCGAAAGGAGGAGAGTTTCGCGGGAGTTGGGGAGCAATGGAATCGCGGTCGGGTATTTAAACGTCTTAACGAAGTGTGGAAAACAGCGGAGTTTGGTTTTGTGAAGTTTCAAGGCGGTTGGTTGGTTGGTTGGTTCAACGTGAAGAAAGCTCGTCGGATTGGTAATTAAAAAAAAGCTTCGACAAAGGTAACACGGAATCACGGCTGCGTTGAATATTCAGCGGAAAAAAACGGACGAGAATTCAGAGACTAAGCGGAAGAACGAGGAAACACGTGCTGTTATCAACCCTAGAACGGGAGAATGGGATTTAAACTGCCTATGCTAACTACTCGAATACACAATTTCGTAGTTTGTTTCCTTTCGGTGGTCCGAATTTAACCCGTTTAGGTCTTCGTTGCTTAGATTAAAATAAATGGATCTATTAATGTCAAATTTATACTTTTCAAGGTGAATTTTTCCTAGATAAATACACTTTTCTGAGTTCATTTTTCCCAAATGAATTAACGCCGAATTAACATTCTTCCGACTTAATTTCCGAGTTAATACTCTTCCGAGATAATTTTCCCAAACGGGTTAACCTCAAATTCACATTTCTCTCAGATAATTCTTCCTAAACGAATTAACCTGAAATTTCTATATTTCCAACTTAATTCGAACAAAGGTTAAGACCAACCCGTAATTATCCACTGTTCACTCCACAGCTCAACTATCTTACCAAAACGTACAATCGAGAAATTCGAAACGATACACCGCGAAACTGTTAATTAAACCGTACCAAATCGTTATTCCACCCGTGGACAACCGGCAATTACACTCTTTAACATACACCGAGCCTGATAAAACCAACAACGTACAATACGATCTTAAACGATTCGTAATAGGAATTCCTCGCGTTCCTACGCCCTCGAAACCAAATTGACTCAACCACACACGTCACCTAACAAATACTTCTTTTCCACCGGCCATATTTTACAGTCCACTCGAGCTCCTTTGTTGTCCCAGATAAATCCCAGGTATATATACGGAACTTTGTTCTTTCTGTAGAGAACAGAAGGAGCGTTGCGACACGTCTCCGGCAAAGGAAAGCGAAACTCTCGGCTGCCGGGCGTTAAGTCATCGGCTGTAAGACCCCCGGACGTAATCGAAAGTTTGTCAGAATTTCGTGTTCGGTCGGTAGGTAGGTCGGTCGGCTCTATTAATAGCGAAGCTCGTCAACCTGTCGCGCGGAATGTCGAAAAATAGCTGCGCATTGTCAACGCGACGTTCTCCTCGTCGTTTTGGAATGCCGTTCTCGTCCAATACGCGTGTATCGTTGGAAATATGAAGCGACGGTGATGTGCACAAGGAAGTATCAGCCTAACGTGTTTCAACCGATAAAACAGTGTACCCAGTCTTAACACGAACCAGCTCTACTTTATTGACAAACGGCACGGTTATTAAAATTGAATAAAATAATCGCGGTATCCTCGGGAAAAACTCGTTAAATATCGATGGCGTGAGAATCGAGAGAAAAAACAGCGAAACAATGGTAATTTATACGATGGAAATAACGACGGTCAGTTTATTCGGCGAGTCCAGCCGGAGCGCGGTTCTCGACTGAAATAGTGGAACAATTAACGCAACTATTAAAATCCCCGGTGGCTATTAAGGACACACTCCATTAAAAATGGATTAACGTTTTGTATTGAAATTACTGTAAATTATACGGGGAGAGGAGGGGGGGGGGGGGGCG
>NW_017100135.1:852837-860142 GCF_001263275.1 Habropoda laboriosa | reverse complement strand
CCGCGTGTCTGGAATTAATTCGGCCGCCACGCTAATTGTGCGCAACAGTCTTTCACCCTACACGCCCTACTGGTTTAACGTACATATACGTCCGATAAGAAAACGTTCAACTGCATCTCTCCTTTTTCCTGCGGATTCGTTGCAGTTATATACGGTACACAAACAGAGAGCGTATGTAGAGACGGTAGAGAAAGAGAGGACGTTGCAACAAAAATCGAGTCAGCGGTCGCTTATGCTGCACACCGTTGCACATACACAGTGTGTACCAGGCTATGCAAACGCAGCCTTTGGAAGAAATGAACTGGGACCTTGCACGAATGACTAGTCACTGAATCATTCGCACAATGATCATCCCCACACACACGGATGTTTGCACGGGATTCATTCAACTGTGTACATGGTGCACGTCTTCGTTCCACCGGTGTACAGTAATCGTCATAAATATCAACGAACGGAAATTCGCGGCGACGATTCAAGATCGTAGAGGATTTTACAAACCAGCTTTACTTAACTGGTTCTCTATATCAAATCCGTTACACACACGGTACTGGGTATCTTTGTTCGATATTTGCAGTAGCGCGGGGAGAGAAAGGGAACGACGTTTGCGATGTTTTACACTACAGTACAGTTCGTGTCGCCGTTTGGTAACGGATTAGAGATAGGTTTCGCGAGAGGAGATGGAGAATCGGTTATCGGGACAAATAGAGCGATATTTCTCCATTTACAAACACTCGTGTACATGTCGCGGGCCGGGTGTTCGATAGGCATTGGGTGTATCGTCGAATGTGTCCACCGGTATTGTTGGGAACCTCGGTTATTCGTCACTTGCGATTGAAAATTTACACGCGCGCACCGCACGTGTGTACGTGGACGCGGTATCGGTGGACACGGTTACTAGGGACACGCGTTATGCCGCGATTGTGCCTGGAAATTGATTAGCCCATTCATACTTTCGGCTCGGCCGGCCAGGCCATTCATGGTTGCTACGTGCCTCTTCGTTTAGTGCGACCGCGACGACGACAGACTTTTGGCTGAGAACGTACGCGTACATTACTGGACAGAAGTTTCTCACTACTCTCTCTGTCTTTCTCTCTCTCTCTGACGATATATTTATGGAGATCGTTTTTGTTTGAAGAAATTGGAGAAATGTTTAAAGGAGTGAATTTGTTGTGAAGAAAAATAATTTCTGTTTCTGGGGTAAAGGTATGCGTCGTTTTTATTTGAAGAAACATTTAAACTCAAATTTATCTATGGGATAAAATTATATTTCATTGCTGTGAAGAAAAATAATTTGTATTTTTCAGGTAAAAGTCTGCATCGTTTTTATTTGAAGAAACATTTAATGGGCTAAATTTATCAGTGGGATAAAATTGTATTTCATTGTTGTGTAAAAATAATTTGTATTTTTCAGGCAAAAGTATGCACCGTTTTAATTTGAAGGAACATTTAATGGGCTAAATTTATCAGTGGGATAAAATTGTATTTCACTGTTGTGTAAAAATAATAATGTGTATTTTTGGGGCAGAAGTATGCATCGTTTTTATTTGAAGAAACATATAATGGGCTAAATTTATCAGTGGGATAAAATTGTATTTCACTGTTGTGTAAAAATAATAATGTGTATTTTTGGGGCAGAAGTATGCATCGTTTTTGTTTGAAGAAATTGAAGAAACATTTAACCGGCTGAATTTATCAGTGAGATAAAGTTAGAAGTATGCAGAAGTATGCATCATTTTTACTTGAAAAAATTGAAGAAACATTTAAATTCAAATTTATCAGTGGAATAAATTACATTTCGTTGTTGAGAAGAAAAATAATTTGTATTTTTGGGGTAGAAATATGCATCGTTTTTATTTGAAGAAATTGAAGAAACATTTAACCGGCTGAATTTATCAGTGAGATAAAGTTAGAAGTATGCAGAATCACTTTTATTTGAAAAAATTGAAGAAACATTTAACCGGCTGAATTTATCAGTGAGATAAAGTTAGAAGTATGCAGAATCACTTTTATTTGAAAAAATTGAAGAAACATTTAAATTCAAATTTATCAGTGGAATAAAATTATATTTCATTGTTGAGAAGAAAAATAATTTGTATTTTTGGGGTAGAAATATTTGCATCGTTTTTATTTGAAGAAATTGAAGAAACATTTAAATTCAAATTTATCAGTGGAATAAAATTATATATCATTGTTGAGAAGAAAAATAATTTGTATTTTTGGGGTAGAAATATTTGCATCGTTTTTATTTGAAGAAATTTGAAGAAACATTTAACCGGCTGAATTTATCAGTGAGATAAAATTAGAAGTATGCATCATTTTTATGAGAAAAAATTGAAGAAACATTTAAATTCAAATTTATGAATGGTACTTTGTTGTGTAAAAAAAGAGAAAAGGGAAATGTTGAAATGATAATGTGTGGTAATTTTCAAGCTGAGAAATAATATTTTTCCTTGTTGCCGGTAGAAAATAATTCAGGTTTGATTTACACGGAGTGAGCTAGAATTTACGATCGAGAAAAAGTATGTACGGGTATAAAAAAAATAATGCGAAGGTATTTCGAAACTGATAAATAATATTTTTCCGTATTGCAAGTGGAAAATAATTCAGGTTTGATTTACGTGGTGAATTCGTGAGGAAGAAAAAGTATTCCGGTACGATCCAAGCTGACTCACAAAGTTTATTTGAAGGAAACATTATCACCTGCGTATTAGCAATGCTTCAGTCAACATTTACTCGCCGCAGTTTCGACCATCTGCGACAATCAGCACCAATCATATCTAATATAGAAATAAGTTTTGCGTTGTTTCAAAGTGAACGAAGGACGTTGATTGGAAACATTGCACGTAGTGGTAAGAACGACGTGTAATGCATCTCGAATGTAAATTCCAAATCAAATTTCGAATGTAAAAATTTTAATTCCAAATTTCAGATTTCGAATTGAAACTTTAATTTTAAAAATTAAAATGAAAAATTATTAAATTCTATTTTAATTTCGTTTCACGCAACTGCCAGCCATCTTTCCAGTTAAAAAGTGCATTGCCTTAATTCTGAAATACGAGCAAACCCGGTAACCTCGTGATACCGTTTCTGAATCAGCCTGTACACTTGAACGAATATATAAATCCCAATATTTATGGGATTATATCACTGCTATTATCTCGAGTTAATCTCCTCTCTTTTAGCATCATGAGATCTGTTAGTTTTCAATTTGCACGTGCGTGAAATACACCAGCGTAAGTATGATAGATGCGCGGAGGCAACTACGAATATTTATGCTAATTTCTTAAGCTCCTTGATAGACGGGTTCACGGAGGGAACGCGGATAAAATGTCTGAAAGCGTGACAGAAGAGAAACAGCGAACACATCGATCGTTGTCCACGGATTATCGTCGTAATTCTTGCATACAAACGACTCTGTCTCGCTGTTTCACTAGCAATCACGGACTCTCCGAAATTCCCCTTACCGACCACCTAACGTGTATTTTTCCTAACCTTCGTTTAACCGACCCTTTCGAACATATTTTCAGTATGATTAATTATCACTCGCTGTGTATTTGTCAATTCTACGCGTTAACGAACTTTCTATCGATATCTTTGAAACGACCTGTAACGCGTTAAAAGCATGATTTTGTTCTTGATTTATAAACTATAACTTTGACTATACGTAATTTACGATGATAGTAAATTGTAACGATAGATTTACTTTCTACGGTTGGCACAACTGTTACATAAAATATCTGTCGAATAATGATCACTCAGTCTGAGAATAAACTTGATTAATACACCGCTATAAACATTCGGTTGACAAAACGATGGAAAAAATATGAACGTGAAATTAAAAAGGAAACGTAATATAATAGCTGGTAGCATTCCAGAGAACGAATAAATATTCTTAGGTTGTGCCCCAAAAATGCTTAAACTAGGTAGTCAAGGTGACTAATCGTCAGCTATTCGCCGCAGTCGCAGATAACATCGGTCGAAATTCTTAGAACAGAGCTTCTACATATACGCGAAAACAGTTCTTGGAATTACCCTTCGCTCAATCACGGGCAAAACAAGTTAGAACACGATACAATATCGTATACTTGTCAGGGGAAAAAACTAAACACATCATCTGACCTTCTGTAGATACTACAATAACATGTATTTCGTGACTATGTCCAAATAACAATCTGTACAGTTGACTTTGAAAAAAAAAAAACAATCCATCACCACCTAACGATACGTTGAAGTTCATTCTCTCGTATTCAAAAGTAACACGAACACAGAAATATGGAAAGTGTTTCATTCGAGCGTCATAAATTTCCATTCGCCGCGGCGAAATCAAAAGCCGACGATTTTAAGGTGTGGTGGACAAGCGAGAAACACGCTCGCGCGCAATGATAAACGCTCGAACATTCCTGCCAGAGCGAACGGAAGCGCCACATCGCGACAAGGATAAACGCGCAGCAAGAAGGTCACGTGAGGCTCGAACGTTCGAAAATCGAAAAGAAACGACCTTTCAATGACTACCGGTGACGTTACGGACACAACAGAACCACTTTCCAACGCTTTTACCCTGGGCCAGCAGCAGAATAAGCGACGCGTGCATTTGAAAGTATGTAATTTTGTACGGGATCGTTTTTAAATCGCTCACAAGTAACGTATCGCTGCACGGTTCGTTTACGCCACCCGCTGTTCGACAGAACAAGTTTATCAGACGCTCGTGCAACCGGTACGAATGAAACGGGACACCCAACGAAGAGAAATTTTCAACGAAAAACCAAGTGACAAGCACGGGAAGAGAATAGGAATAATCGTCGCGAGAGAACCGTTTCAAAAAGTCACCCTGCCCGTTTTTGTCCGCTGGAATTGAGGTTATGTTTTACCTGTCACGCGTTCTTATTCTCCTCGGTGAGTTTCGTCTCACTCCGTGCAACCTCGACGGCCTTCTCGGCGACACACTTGAACATTATCCCTCTCACCACCAGCCGGTTTAATATTTTCCGTCGATTCACTAACACTATTTTCGACACACTACGATTCTTAGTCACAAAATCGTATCGAACTACTCTCCACTCATGTGATCACAGAAAGGGGCACACGCGCACGCGTCCTCCCGCTTACAACGACGATCATTCGACGAACTGACCCAGACTGTGATTCAGCGCGCTGGAGAGAATCCGTCCGGTCGTTCCCGAGTCGGCGGAGACGCGCGAACCAAGCCGAACCTCCACGGGCGCGATCGAGCCTGCACGGACGTGTACGAACGCGTCCGATCAAGCATGCGCCAGCCGAATGCTTATCCGACACCACGCTGCTGCCTTCGTGGTTCGAGGGGTGTCGCGTGACCACGAAGTCGCGAAACACTATACTGTCTGGCACGAAGGCTATTGCCGTTATCTTTTTTTTCTTTCTTTCGTTCTTGATCGTGAGATTTACCATAGGGCCCTTATAGGAAAGAACGAAGAAAACGAGAGCACGATCGTTTTCTCGTTCCCCCCCGCCCGTGTTCACTCTCGATCTTCCTTAGAGCGTGAATCGTTTTTTTTCCATCGTGAATAACAATGAACCTGATAGAAGCAAGAAATATCAGCGGTGTGCAGCGTCGTTGCACCGTGACACGAGTTTCACCGAAAGTGAGAGCACGTAACAGTGCCGGGTTTCTTCCCAATAGAAACAGCGATGCGCGTTCTCACGTATTTTTCTCTCCCGGTCTCCGTCGAGAGAGAGAAAGCTTCGAGCGAGGCTTCGATGGAATGCACACTGTAGGCAGTGATCCGCCCGCGCTCTCCCGTTCACGAGTCTCGTTTCGACTTGACGAGGAGGATACGCGTAAATGCGCGCGCCGGAGAACCACGAACCGATACATCCTGATTCAACGTGAGCGCGCGCTCACGATCTCGCATACCTTGCATACGAACGTACAGTACTCGTTCTCTCGACGTTCTGTCGCCGTAGTTTCAAGCCGCGAGAGTTGCTCTCCTTTGTAGATCGAGGTGTTACGCGATACGAACGTGTAACGCGATACATCCTTCAACACGAAGAAGCGTATATACCGGAGCGCGCAGCAGGCCTCCGGTGGACATCGAGGAACTCTGTCAGATCGCTCGCGCGTGAAGCTAAGGAATATCGCTTTTCGCACGAGCTTTCCTTCCTCCACTTGTCTCGCTCTTTCCTTCATCTTTCACCGGCCGATGATCGTCAACGGTGAAACTTGCGGCGCTCCTTGCTACCTGCCCTAACCTCAATTCCTCTCCCCGGCGGGAAAGATCTCTAGGGAAAAAAGCCGCTTATTTTCAACGTATCGATGGAACGTTAATTATCGTACCCTCGAAAATGAACGCACCGTCGAATTATCGCGGTAATTGACTCGAATGAAATTAATCTCGTTTATTGGATACACGCGAGCAAACCGCCGCCGCCGCCGCCAACCGGCCAGGTATTACAAAACGTCCAGCCAGCAATTTTGTTTATCTTCCCTCGCGCAATTTATGCACGCGGCGAGTAAGTGATAAATAAACAAGCACGCGCACAAGGTAAAGGGTAATCAACGATGACTACATGATCCCGATGGTGATAATCGACGAACGACATCGAGCGTAATTTCGAGTTTCCCTTTCGTTTATCGGCCACGCGTTTCCTTTTTAACGTCGCCGGAGACAGGATCGTCGCCGAGTCACGACGCGACGAGCATATTCCGAGAGAGTACCATTATCGTAACATCCGTTTCGGTCGTTGAGCCTGATAAGATAGGATAGGCGTACGCCTACGTTCGCCGGCTGAATGAAAGCTGGACCATTCGTCCTCTCTCCCCCTCTCTCTCGCCGCCGTTTCATTTATTTATAACCCGGTGAAACTTTTATCCGATAATTTTATCAGGGAAATCCGTGAAAGTTCAAAGTACCGATACTCTCGCCTCGTCAAAGGATGCATTATTCGAAACAATTAGTGCGTTTGCACCAATTGGCTTCCAACAGGCACGCGTCTTTCTCTCTTCGTAAACGTGAATCGAGACGATCGTGAATGCGAAAGCTTTACAAAAATTCTCGCGTTCGTTAAGAAAAGAAGAGAAAAGGAGGGAGGACGTGGAGTTTTCATTGGGAAGAGCGCGAGCGCGATTCATTCGTGAAAGGAGAGCGGAATGTCGCGGTGTAATCGTATGAGAGAAACAGCAGGTTCGAGATATGAATTGACGAGAGCGAGCGGTGGCAAAAGGTGCAAAAATTTCCCCTAGTCAACAGTGGCGCGCCGAAAAGGCTCGTTTAAAGTGTCCAAGGAAGCTTTATACGCGCGTTTCACATGAGTCTACCTGTACAACGGATC
>NW_017100135.1:851271-852753 GCF_001263275.1 Habropoda laboriosa | reverse complement strand
AGAGAAAGGAGAGAGAAAGAGACAGAGAAAAAGAGAGACGACCGCTACAGGATAGGTAAGAGAGATACGGTCGTTGGCCGGTTCGGGCAAGGCTGCTGGCAAGGAGAACCAGGGCTGTAGTTGCAAATAAAACAGACGGGTGCAACTGCACCGTCGACACCGCTGTAATAACGGAGTAGCTCTCGATAAAATATACGCGCCAGTACTTTCGTTGTTTTCCGAAGTGTTCAGTCGTCGTGAACCGGTTTCGAAAGAAAAGAAAAGAAAGGGTCGTTTGGTTACCGTTAAAAATCTCTTTTGCACGCGGAATGCACAAGGGGAAGAGAGGAGGATGCGACAAAACGAACAAGCGGCATCAATTTTCGTTTAATTCTCCAGCACGCACCTATACGAAGATTTAAGAGCCGTCAGTCAACGCTAATAACGCACGCCGATTATTAAACAGACGGATCAGCCTGGCACGATACTAATGTCCAACGTTTAACCATAGAAATTACCCCCGAGGACGGGGAGAAGAAAAAGAAAGAAACACGTAATCGAGTTAAGTCGAGGATGTGTATTCGAAACGTTCGTTCTCCTAGATGGAGATACGAAATTAGAGCGCGGTTCTGAAACGTACGTGTCGGAGTGAAACAGAAGAAAAGGGCGGCGAGGGGAGGAGAAGAAAGAAGTAGCGGCACGTATAACGATGATGAAAACTATTCCACGCTTTCACGATAAGTGCTCCTCGGCATTAATCATACCCGTCACTCTTAACTGGATCGAATCGATTTATTATCGGGGTCTCGAGGTATTCCTCGCAATTTGCCCGTGTTCAAAGTTCAAATCGTATTCGTAACTTTCGATAGTACCGAATAATACGAATTTCATTATGTAAATAAGAAACACTCCCCCAAAAAAGAAAAAAAAAAAGAAACATTCGAATAAATTTCGTATACCATAGTTTCCCCCAAAATGTTGAATTTCTCGCAAAAATGAAACGTTACCACCTATAGTATACTACGATAACGGACCGTTAAACAAACCAGTAAGAGCGACACGTACTAAACCACCATCTCCGCTAATACATTCCGTTCTACACGCAAAAGCATCACAGACTGCGAGACGAGTGTCTCTACCTAGCTAGCAGTATCTTTCGTACAGCCAAAGACGTATGGCAAAAGGGTATTACAGCCCTGGGAACAACTCTCCGTTGCCGTTTCGCCATATAATTCTGAGACGCGGAATTCTCTGTTCGGGTCCTTGCTACGCAAGTATCCAAGTACCGAAGTATCAGTACAAAGGAGCTCCAAGGACAAAAGGATAGTTCGCGCTGTACCTTGACACGGGGGGCTATATATACAATACAATGTGGCGCTCGCGCGCGCCCGCGTATGCAGGCACACAGAGAGAGAGAGAATCCCTTTCCTTAAATCCGAACGCGAAATTGCTGCGAGCTCGAATTCCTGGCTCGGCCTGACGACGGCAATGGTAGTGATGGTG
>NW_017100135.1:846251-851231 GCF_001263275.1 Habropoda laboriosa | reverse complement strand
GGAAAACGGGGGTTAAAGCGGCTGCACGGATGGGCCGCAAAGAGGGGAGAGAAATAAATCGATAAACGCCTCCTACTGTGCGCCCTGAGCCGCGGAGGCTCAATTAATGGAATAATAATGTAGACTACGCGAGCCGGAGAGAAGGAGTTCCGTTACAAGATATCGGCTGGAATTTAGCAAACAACAATTATCTCCGTTCACTCGTCCGTAACTTTCTCGTTGTCGCGGCGTTGTCTCCTACCTCCGGTAACTAATTCTCATATCACAGATGGTACACCGGTTAAAACTTCGTTTCCCCGTGCCTGCTCTCTCTCTCTCTCTCTCCCTCTCTCCATGGGTAACACGGGAGGGCCGACACCAAGTTTATTCGGGCTTGACTTTCAACGATAGCAACCCCCCGGCAGCGGTAACACAGGCCGAGCAACGATGGCAGAGAGAGGCAAGCATTCTGAAACTTAGACAAACGGTGACCGACCCAGAAGCGAACTAGTTGAGTCAACTGACCTAGAAACATCGAGAAACAGGGAACCCCCGCGCGCGCGATGTCGACGAAATACCGAGGGCAGCCTAGGCTCTCTAGCCTCTCTGGTTCCTAGAGAGAGAGGGGGGCGAGAGCGCGGGCGCACGACGTTTTGCACCGGCTTTTGTCCATCAAGAGATGGAATTCAGTTAGCAAGATTGCTCCACGCTGACCGTTCGATTTCCTCTCCCGGAAATTGAGAAGAATTTCGAGTCGATAACGAGGTCGAGCGGTACCGACGGTCTCTCTCCACCAACCTACCTACCCTCCTCCCGGCGGCGCGCGGAGCAGGAAAGGCCATCGTAAAAATTGATATCTTTTGCCAGATATTACCAGAGACATGGCTCGCATTTATTAAAGGAACATCATCGAGGGAAAATTATGCGGTCAGGTATGAAATACCTGAGTTAGACGCAGTCGAACCGTGGGGTAATGAAAGAAGTTCGCGAGACGGGTTCGAGATAGCTAAGAGAGAAAGAGAGAAAAGATAAAAAGAGGAGTCTAGAGAGATTCTACGGTCTGAAAGGTATCGTCTGGAAAGTTCAATAACTCGCATCTCAGTCCAGGGCTAATCCGATAATTTTGATCAACGACATGCCTTGAAATCACGACGGGGAGAGACGAAGAAGAGACAAAGAAAAAAAGAGAAGAAGAGGATGATTATCCTCATGGTCACCGAGCAACGACATTCGATGATTTTAAATCGTCGATGCATGACGAAAGATCCTTGGAAGTGAAGAGGCTCGCATCTGTTCGAGTACGGTTCGAGGTTAAATTAAAAATAATTATCGTACACCGTGAAACGAAGCGATAACGATTCGATTACGATCCCAGAAACGATGCTGCCGAGGGTCCAGCCAACGGACCTTTCGCATCACGAATTTCCATTATCGAAATCTTTAATCTAGATCCACGCGTACACTCTTCTATCCCTTTCTGTCGCATTTTCGACCTACCCAGGCTGATTTCATCTTTACACCCTTCGAGCATTCCGTTCCTGCGATTTAACCCCCCCGATAAATTCGCCTTGTTATAAACTCGGTCGATAGGGAGGGGGGGAAAATAAGAATTTCAATGCGAAAGAGGCGAGAAAGCGGAAAGAGTAATCCCCGGCCGATTTAAACAGGGAAGAATAATGACGCAAGCGTGCGTGTTCACCTCTTCGAACGTGATTTCAAAAAGTATCGGCTTCGACAGGCGAAACCCGGTTTGCACAAAGGATAAGAGGATCCTCGTCCCCTCCTCGTCCCGTTCTTACAACTATCCTTAACAATCGACTCTCCTACACTTTCCACGCGGTTCTTTCCAATTTTACCGACGAACATTAAAAGAACAGCGATCGATACTTTCCAATTGCAAACGATATACCTCACTCCTTTACGTTACAGAGTATCAACCAGACTTTTACTCCGTGTTCTTTAAACCGAATTACACGGAGCATGTCGAGAAGTGCTCGCAGCCCAGGTGACTAACAGAAGAAAGAAACCATTCAAATCGTTCTACGTTTAATTACCAGAAAAAATAGTTTGATCGGCGGTGCGATAAAACCCCGAGTTTCACTTGTCTCGAATTCTCCGATTCCTCGCAATTCCTCCGCTAATTTCGATCCGGATGCAGAGAAAAGAAAAGCGGCAAGAAGGCAGCGGGTAAGGTGAAATCGGTGGAATCTTAGGTAGTCGAACGCGTCCGCGTTATGTTCCGATTGACGATACCATAAAACTTGGCCGGGGCAAAAACGCGGATGCGACACGCCCAACGAAAATTTCCCTCGCGCGGAGAAATGAAAGCGGCTCTCCTCCTTCCTTCTACCCGTGTTTGAATCGCTGCAATTCCACCTCTCGAACGACGTTTTCCCTCGGCACCCGTCCTCCTCCGCTTTTCCCTCTCTCTCTCTCTCTCCTCAAAGTCCGTAGGCAAACGGTTACGATTTCGAAATTCGTAGTTTTCCGCGCGGCGGATTTTCCAGGCCTGCCTGCCTGCGTTCGTTCTTAACGACGGTAATGAAGCCCGCGGTATTCTGTCGCCGCCGCCGCCTTCGACCGGCCGTTTCTCTTTTGCAATTTCCCCGGTCGTACTAAAATCGAGCGAAAAGCCTCTTCCTTGTAACGAACCACCCCACGCTCTAACGAAAACTTCCGTCTGCCGGCCATCTTGAAGCGGCGATGAGTTACGACGACTGGGAACTGTTCGTTTGATTATGTCGAATCTTGCGAGATTTTTACGTCGAATTGCGCTCTTTATTACCGGACTTATTCGCTGCTTATGAAGGAAAGAATTTTTCAACAAGTTTCTTAGTCCGGTGGGAGTAATGGAATTTTTAATTGGTACGAATATTAGGTTGAATTACGAGACAAGTTTTTCATGTTTCTCTGCAGTGAGATTTGTCGGAAAGTATTTTCTACGGTAATTTATGTCAATTTTCCTAATAAAGATTGATTATGAACACGTGAAAATGTGACTTTACCCTCCGCAGGCAATCTTCGACGACCCAGACGATATTTCACTCCCGTATTCCTTTGAAACGAATTTCTATTTAACGAACAATTTTTATGGCGTAGTAGAGACTTTGACAAGTACCCCAGCTTCCTTTGGAAGCTCGAAACGCTAAAAAATTTAGACTTGGGCACAAACTACCCTCTTTACCTACGGAGTGTGAAAAAATATGTTTACCGATGGATGATTAAGGTTCAACAGCGTCCACTGGTAATTTCAAAAAATGAATTCGTATTTAATGTGGTCAAAAATTACTTTCAAATTTTCCAGTGACATTTTGTACGAGGCGCCACGTCTATTCGCAAATTTATCTTCGCAGGACACGTGACATTTAGCACGAAGCGTCACTCTGATGTATCTATTTGTTACTTTACAGCGGTATTTAAGGTGTGGGGCCTTTGCTGTCGCATATTTTGACGCAGTGTGTCGTGTAAATTTAATATGCTCGTTAGAAGGTACAGAAATTATCGGATGTGTACTGCATTCAGCTACATCGCACGTAATGTGGTAATTTCAGTCGTATAAATCGCTACTACGATAATGTTAATGTACGCTGCAATAAAGCTGATTTATTTTTTCGGTCAGCTGAAACGTTCAACTATGTTGTTCGCGACGATATCTTTACCGCTATATATACACATACATCCCGAACAATGTACTCAACTTTCTCAAACATTTGCATTCAATGCCCCCGAAGAAATCTTTCGTTATTACCAAGCTGAACGATTTCGCGTAAAATTAATCACCTCTGTGTATCGTCGTGGAAACGACGTTACGAGTGCAAAAAAAAAAACAAAATGGAAGAATAGAGAAAATCGTAACTGTGACGTTGAAAGTTATGCGAGTTGGCTGGAACGTGCATCCATCAATACTCGAAGGGTTGTGCGAAACGAACGACGGTCGTCTGCGCGCACGATGCGTGTGACGATTACAAAGCGATCGCATTATATGCGCGGCACGTTCCCAGCGAGAAAAGAAACGCGACACTGTTACACGGATCGCGGAAATAGTTAATAGACCACGCCTGGAACATGCAACGATATTTTTCATCGTTCCTTCGGAGAACGAATTTCTAGACCGGTGAAAGAAGCTCCTCCAAATCGCTACGATTTCAACACGGAAGCTGCGTGTCAACGATGATCGACGAGAATCTTACTTGCTTCCGTGAAATTGTCAAAGTAGCAGATTTTCAACGTAATCTTTCTTTTTCTCGGGACCGTATCAAAAGGTCTAAATATGGTTCTCGAGAATTAGCGAGATTGCCTGACTCGAAAGTTTATATGCAGGAAATTTAAACGTCCTTTTTCGTAAAATACGCTCTGATCAGAATCTGCGTGCACGTGTAATTACGACGCCTAAATACATCAACCTTATACTCTCCTCCAACACTTTAATTCTCCCCTTTGATGCACAACTGGCGCAGCATTGATACAAAAGGAAGAAAGTACGTATTCGCAGCTTTTATATTTAAAAACAAATCTGTGCAAAGTCTCGGTAAAACGAGACGTTATAAGTTTCGCAAACCACTAATTTCCACTACTTCGCTCTTTTTTTACGGTGAGACTGGTTTCAATAGTGACCCACATCGATGCGTTCGTATCGTGTAGCAACACTTGAAGGTCCTAAAAAGAAGTTCGTACTTTTATTACTCGCAGAAGGTAGTACGTACCGATAGGTACACGTTTCTGTGCCACTGTGTATCTCGATAGGAGAAACAGGGCTAGGAAACGGCGGCGTTTTGAGAATCGGTAAAAACTCTTACTTTCACCGCATGAATCAGACTTATAGAGGAAACTTTTGGCCTGTCGCCAAGACCATTGGCCGGACCACGACACAACGTGGTGCAAGTAGTACAGATATTATTGTCTCAACGGTTCCACGACCTTTCTGTGCGCTCGATACAGGAAAACAAGCGGCTCTTTGGGAGCCAGGCATTACCGCTAACGTTGCTCCCTTTACGTGTCTCT
>NW_017100135.1:842129-846119 GCF_001263275.1 Habropoda laboriosa | reverse complement strand
TTTCTGTGCGCAATCGACGTCAAAGAGGATCGTCGGAAGAGTGTAGAAGAAGAGCTGGCGGATTTGCGAGCGCCGGCTCCAACGACGGAAAAATGTGAAACGCATTAGCGAGACGGGGCAGAAGCTCGCGGAGTAGCTGAATTTCCGCAAGCTCGTTAACTCTCGACCATTCAGAATAATTACGTTCGCCAGTTTCTTTGCCCAGAATTTTCTCCGACGATTTCCTCCGTACACCTATTATTTTTCCCTTTCTTTTTCGCTTATCTTCTGTTTTCTGAGAAGGAGGAACACTGGAAGGACGAGAAACGTAGAGGGCAATTTTGGTTCGCAGATGCAAAACCATAGGACCTCTAGCAAGACCGTGAACGATTCCCGAAATCGGTCATCCAGTCCAGTAGGGACGTAGTTTTGGGAGAGGAATGCCAGGCCAAGAGACGTGATTTATTTTCGAGGAGAAACGGTGAAGAGAAGTGACGAGGGAACCGTGTATACATACACTGGCGACCTGTAATTATCTGCTCGTGGAGCCAGCAATGAATTACGCTCGCGCGTAAAAAGACATAATTATGGTGGCTGAGTTTCGGTACGCTGTTTCACACGGTTGTATATAGATATAGGTATGTGTAGGATATACCAAGGGCTCGTTTCTGTGTCGGTTTATTTCGGGTGATCGACATACGGTTGGAAAATTTTCCAGATGGCGACAGTACGAGAGACTTAAAGAGGCTTCTTCTTCTTCTTCGTCGTCGTCTCCTTTCTTTCGTGGACACACTCGCTTCCAAGAAGGCGAAAACAGCACGGTCACGTTTCGACACCGAAATAGAACTTTGCGTGTCTCTTAAAAACTCATATCGATCTTCCTTAGCGCGCTCCAACTGGGATTTAAAGTTCGCCGACGGTCCCGCGACCCGGACATTCGTTTCGTTCGATAAATTATTCCGCCCACCCTCGCGGCGGGGAAATTCGAGCCAGCCACTTAAGTGGAAAAGCATTCGATTGGAGTAACAATAAATTCCGGTACACCGAAACGCGCAATCAATACGTGGACTCGTTTTGGATAGGCAGGTGTGTAGGTGTTTCGACGAATTGCTCGAGATTATCAGAAAATAACAGACGTGTGAGGAATTAATTGTTGCTGGATATTTGAGAAATTTTTATTCTATTTACATTTTCGTGAATGGAAGATCTGTGTATCACGTGGAGATACTAATTACTTGTGCAACACACAACTAGGTCACTGTTTCAATCTTTCTCTTAACGAAATTGTACTTTCCAAAAGAATTTACACAGACCCTCGTTTATGAGAATTAAGACACTTTGCTGGCACAAAAACCCTGGAATACTAGAATAGAGTACTCCACTACTTCACCAAGTTGAAGGAGAAAAAGTCCAAAATATTCACGAGTATCGACACGAATCTAACACAACAGAGAAAAAATGATCGTTCGTAAAAAGAAGCAATAAAGAAGTTATTCCAAATTAAAATAACCTCCCAAGTTAATCTTCATCTACCTACTGACCTCTTTCGAATGGCCCCAACATTCTACTCCTATCTATAATACAAATTTTCTTCGATCCTTTGAAAACAAATTTCCCAATCTTCCACTGTAACACTCTCGCTCCATCCTCCTTACGAAACCACTAACACAGTACACGAATAAATGATAAAAAGAAAGATAGTATACGAGCAGATAGTTAACGTGCAGCATTACTTTCCACGAAACACTGTTTCGCCAGGTACATTCATGAAGGTGGGAGATTGAAAAAGTTCGGAAAAGCCAGCTGTTTAGAAAAGGTCGGTTCCAAAGGGGTAGGAGCAAGAGAGAGAGGAAAAAAGGTAGGGTTTTACCTTTTTGTCCACGAGGCGGTAGTTTGCCTCGCGTGTACCTCCGGTAGCGCGTACTACGACAATGAGGAATCAATAGTCGCGACGGAAACGCCCTGTACGTACGTTCGTTTCCCCTGTTTACCCGTAATTCGTTGCGTCGGCCGCGACAGCTTTGACAGATTCGTATCTGACTTCCGGGGATGATAATTTCGCGGCGTGGAAGAAAGCGAATTT
The DNA here is from genome assembly GCF_001263275.1 of Habropoda laboriosa. Lineage (NCBI taxonomy): Eukaryota > Metazoa > Arthropoda > Insecta > Hymenoptera > Apidae > Habropoda > Habropoda laboriosa. The sequence continues at coordinate 844,057 of NW_017100135.1, read as the reverse complement.
CCACCGCGGCGCGGTGCAATTTCCTTTCCGGTTTTTCTCTCGTCTCGCCAGAAACGGAGTGAAAAGCAAAACGAGCCAACGGAGTAGAAGTGAATACACGGTGAAATGGACTGAAAGAAAACACCGGTAAAGAGAAGAGAGGAAGAAGAAAAGAACACAGTGGGTGGAATCGAAAAAGTGGAAGTGGGAGGTATATAGTAATACGTTCGTGTGGAATATTTAAATATGAATTTTGCATATCTGGCGTTGGTGAAAACGGAACGGTGAACGAAGGCGGTTCGAATAACCGATCTTTTGTAACGGCGAACACGGAATAAAATACAGGCGAGGCATTGCGAGGAAAGATCTCTACATCCCATAAAAGAGGATCATTCAACCAACTATCGTGCACTGCACGATTACTCGCTACTAAAATCTATTCGATCCTTTTTATCCGTGCCTTGAATACTCTCTCGATGAAAGATTCGCCCGCCAACGTTCCACGCCGCGATTTCAAACCCAACCCCTCGCCGCGCGTTTCCGACAGAATAAGCCGGTGAACAAATCTTCCCGCTGGTTCAAATAAGACAATCAATTCATCGCGTGCCGCACAATGGAGCGCGATTTCTCAAAAATATGAAAGCTTCGAAGGTTCTTTTTTTCTAAAAAACCTCCAATTTGCAAATTTTTCATTTAAAACTCGTCAAATTTCATTTTTCATTTCGAACCTCCAATTTCCAATTTATTCGCCACCGCAGTTGAGGGGCTCCAAATTACGACGTTTCGTTTTTACAAATTTAACCATTTTGCGAAATAACAATTTTCATATAAAAAAGCACTGTTTTCGTCTCTGTTCGTCGAGTGTCGATATCGCTCTAAATCCAACAGCTGTTACGCACAATGGTACTTTCAACGTTACGCTAGATATTACTACCTGAATTTCTGAAAATTTAACAACGTCGCGGTTACAGAAATCTTCAATTCTAAAACAGATACCTAGAACAGAGTGGCTCGCTATTTTATCAAGTTAAAGCACACAAAGTCGACAATTTTCCCAACTACCGCTGTATTAACTACAAATAATCCAACCTGACCTATCTTCGCATAAATCTACCACAACAGAGGGAAATGATCATTCGTCAAAAACTTCACCCGGACGTACAACATAAAATCCATTAACCAACCGTAGGTACGTACAGGTGTACACAACTCGATTCCGCGCACTGCATTCACGCACGATTCTTCAGAAACGGTGTGCCAGCCTTTTTGCACCGATAAATATGAAATTCTCGTTCTGGTTTAAGTTCAGCGGGTTCAAGCAGGACGGAAGAAAAAGGAGAATGGAACACGGGTGAAAATGAAAGAGAGGATAAAAGAGAACGGCGTCATCGTCGTCGTCGGAACGGGACAACTATCGGCTAGTGTCCAGCTGAATTCTCTCGCGACAAAAGCTGAAGGGGTACGGATTCAATTCAAATGGCACGTATACTTCACGTACACTGCACTCTATACACGCCATTGAAAAACGTCACAGTGTACGTATGTACCTACATATATATATGTATGTTACGTATGTCCAGTTTTTTAAACCGTGACAAACGCGTCCAATAATCGATCGTACGACGGATCGAACGTCTTAATAAAACGAAGGTAGGAAGAAGAGGTGGCAAAAAGGAAGCTGTCTGACAGATGGTTGTCGTTGGATAACGGTTATCAGCATCGATACGAGACACCCGATGAATCGACGAGCGCAAACACGCGAGTTCTGTTTGAAAGAGAGAGGGGAAAAGAGGAATATCGGAAAGTTAATAAAATCGAGATCGTAAAAGCTGAACGATCCGTCTGTTACGATGAAAACGGTGCAATTAAGAGTGCGAGGGATGATACGCCGATTTACGACGATTTGTTACGACGATTTTTGCCCACGCGTCATTTTACGACTTGGATCT
>NW_017100135.1:827516-842109 GCF_001263275.1 Habropoda laboriosa | reverse complement strand
TCCGATTTTACAACTGTTCTTTGTTGCATCTCGGTGTATCTCCGATTTCGCGGAATCGAGAGTTTAATTGGTCGAAGAAGCAAGAGAAAGTCGGATTTTCAGGAATCGAATGTCACCAGACGCGGATCGACCATTTCACCGCGACAGATTTTGATCACCGCCTGTGGCAGACCGTAAAATCTTGCATTTTGGCGTTTTTAAATTTTTGGAAAATTGACAAAATCGCTGTTTTGAAAATTAAGGTGGAAGTACGGCAAGGACAAAAATTAAGGATTAAATTCGCTTGAAAGGCACAGTGCACTATAGGCGCCAATAGGGGTGAAGAAAGGGTTAAAATATACAAATCTGCGAATATACCAACACGTGGAGTACAAAGATGATTTATTGTTTCTCCTCGTATGTAAATGCTTTGTTGTTCGTAACTGCGTATCGCGGATAGTAGATGGAGAAAAAATGGAATCAGTCCGATTGCAATGTCTCTCTTTCTCTGTTGGTCGCATATTATCGCTGTTATCGAGTCAATTGTATGCGTATGCACGTGTGGCCAAGATAAAGGCATCTGGTTACTGCTGCTCTTATAGCCGGCCGCGATTCGATGCGGCTCACAATGTGTATTTACAGAAAGTTAGAGAACGCATGGATAAAATATGGCGAGGCTAGGAAAGGTTAAAGACACGGAGGAGCACAGCTATAGTCGATATTGCACGCGGATCACCGACGTCACGAGAACCTCCCTTTCGATTCATGCCACGGTTTGTCAATGAAACGTCGCTCGTCGCCTTCTTTTGTTTCACCTGTGTACGGGGTGGCCCGAAAGAATCGCGCTAGTTCGATGCAGAGTATCGAAAAAGTGGAGGAAAAGTTTGCATCGATTTCTGCTTGGAAATTCCTTCGGTGGAAAATCTGAACGATGGACTAACGAAAGCTTCGCAACGTTACGTGAATATTTAATAACAATTATGACAGTCGATCGTTTATAAATGTCACAATTATTCTGGACTCGACAAAGTGAAGAAAGTTTAGATCGATTTTTGCTGGAAATTTATTCGGTGGAAAATCTGAGCGACGGAAAGCTTCGCAAAATTACGCGAATATTTAACAACAATTATGACAGTCAATCATTCGTAAATGTCGCAATTATTCCGCAACATTTGATTTTCTGCAATTTTTCTTAATCGAGCCTAGCTTCGTATAAACCTTTTTTCATCCGTTTAATCTACCAAATTCCCCCGTGTTAATCCGTCATTAATATTTCTGAACACCTTCGTCCCGCCGACCGTGAAAATAGATTTCCGAAACGAAGGTTAACGCGTCCACACGAGCAAAAATTCTATTTTGCTTTCAACCGATAATTCGCCTGATAATTGATTTAATAACCGCTTTCAGGAAGCGGCACGAATGTTATAAAACGCCAGGCTTAAAAGCGAAATGGAGCGTTAAAACCTTTCATCGATTCCGACATTTTCGCATACTAATGGCACGCATCAAAGACCCGATTTTCTACATCATTCCCGGGCACGTCGAGCGTAACCGTGTTGCACGGAACCCGGCAGCAATGAACGCGTCAATCAAACATCGATAATCATTCTATTATTCCTTTCCCGTGCGCTCTTTCTTCGCCCGCGACAAGCTTCGTACTTCCTATCGATTCGAAATCCTACCATTAACGTTGAATAAGCCACTTATTATCCGTGACTTTGACATCGCTTCATCCTAATAATATCTCTATTATGCAATTATACGCAAACGAAATAAATCTATAGCTCGCACGGTGCATCGTTATTTTTGCACAATAGAATCGGAGTGTGCAGAATGCCATTCTAGAATCTCTCTGCTTAATCTAGCTTTAAAAAAACGATACGATACAGCAATTAGCGTGTGAAATTGAAAAATCTGGGGATACTTTAAAAAACAATTGTGATAGAAGGCACTTAAGGGCATACTTTCGCGTTTCAGTAAAATTACACACAGGAAAAGTGACCTAAATCATTTCCATATTTCTCACTCCGAGATACTCAGACTCTCCTACCCTTTTTCATACTTCACAATTTCCGACTATCTCGCAAAAATAATTCCATACTATCGCGACACAAATCGATGCAACGTAAACTAAATGATAAATTCAATTTTTTAACGTTTCTCACTTACACCACTTTCATAATGACAAACACACACGGCGGACTCAAATCCAGGCTAATCCTCCGCAATTTACGTCAACTTGCTCACGACACTCCGACTGGTTTGCGATCAATTTGAACGTTTACCGCGAACGTATATTACACACCCTTTTCCAAAAAAAAAGTGTCGAACACAAACACGTGTGGAGAGAAGGATCGAAGGCGAGGCTCTCAGGATTCAAAGATGCAGAAACGGTCGTGAGGGAAAAGAAGCTGTGGGGGAGTTCTTTGGTAATTTCGACCTGATTTCAGCCAGCTGCCTCGTGTTTCCGAGTAAAGATCGAAAGAGAGAGAAAAAGAAGACGAAGAGGGTGGAAGGACAGCAAGGGTGGACGAAGAAAAATGAGCGAGGAGAAAAAGAGTCCCGAAAAGCCGGGAGGAATGAAGTGTTCGTTGACAAAGCAAAAACCCCGGACAGGATGCGAGGAAACGAGAAGACGAGCGGTCTAATAAATTCCAACTATTTAAAAACCGTACGACGACCCAACGATACAATTAACCGAACGACAGGGATTCAACCAGATCTCAGAATCGCAAGTGTTCGCCCTCCTTCGGGATAATTAATCGACGACGGATTCATCTATGATTCGAACACGTCTAACATTCCCCGCCTGTTAATTAACGCTGTTCCAGTTCTTTTTTAATCGTTAGCATCTCGCTAACAAAATAGCCCCGTTTCCGTCTGATTTTAATCGGTGCGTCCACGTCGGGGGAAGTTTCTCTTGCTAATTAAAATTCGCTTTCTCGGCGAAGTCGCTGACCGTTTCATCGAATATTCGATTCGAGACCACGGGTGGTGGGTTAGCGGCGAGGGCGGCAAGAGGGAAAGAAACGAGAGCGAGCGAAAAGAAGAGGAGCGGAAGATTTTACGCAGAAAAAAGAAAAACACGGGAGGTAAACGTGAAACACGCGGATTTAATGTGTATACAAGGACCGAGGCCGATGCACGGATCTCTTTTGAAACGTTTCAACGTTGAAACGGTGGATATATCATTAAAACGTTTCGAAGCCGGATAAAACGGTGCAAATTAAAAATCGGATTCCTATACCCCGACTATGGTGTTAGGTATGAGATTCGTATTTAAACTACGGGAAATAAAGGAAACACCAGCCTCTGAAGCTGAGGAACAGCAATTAAATGAAACGTCGATTTTCTGCTTCGACAATGCTCGTTGCGACCACTTCGGCGAGCGCTTTGACCCCTTAACGGTATCAATTTTTCTCAACTTGACGCGCGAGAAACGCTCGATTTTAGATTCTTTCCTAGGTGTGTAGAAATAAGTTTCCCATTTATCTGTAATACTGTAACTTAGATTTTTGCCAGAAAAAGGAAAGGACAGTGTAATATGGAAAAGTGAAAGAAAATAATTAACCCTTTCTCTACGGCAGACTTTAACCACGACTGCAAAATTTCTTATTTTGGTCGTATTCTTTAAAACGAAGATGAAAGTGCAGCAAAGGGCTCCAGCAACGCAGTGCGAGTAACGAAAGGGTTGAACAAAACTGCACTTTCTCGAGGATTACTTGTGCAAGTGTAAGACACAGGCACGAGGCGCGTTAAAGGGTTAAACCCGTGAAAGCTACTAAAAGAAAAAAAATACTCGAACGTATCCACGACGAGGTTGGTTATTTCTCTTGGTTGAAGCTTGCGTTCACCCGCGCAACATTATCAATTACGAATATTGCGCGAGGGCCCACTACAGCCGCGGATAACGCGATCGTAGAACACAGAAGCCGGTGCAGGTTCGCTTCGTTACAGGGGAGAAACAGCGAGAGAGAGAGAGAAAAAAGGAACGGCGTACCGGAGAAATTTGCTTTCCACGCGCGCGGCCACGCACGCTTTAAACGGACGTGGAAGCGTCGAGGAGGATTTATTGAAACGACGTAGCGCACGCGGCTGAACGTTGCGTTCTAGCAGCGTTAGAAACGCACGCTGGAATTTTATTCGTCTGTTCTTCACGGGGACAGAGATTTCAATTCCTACACTCGGTCAAAGTTGGAAAGTTCGCGGGATCGATAATTCTCCAGGTGTTTCTTCTTTTATCGCGGCCAAGTTACAGAGAACCTTAGAGAAATTAATTAAATGCACCATCGGAATCCGCGATTCAGATAATAATCACCGAGAGTAGAGTGGCATTATCGATGAATATCAACGGTATCGAGCAATCGATGAACCCACCACCGGTGAAACAGAACCGGCTTAATTAATTTTAATAGCTGTACGTCATCTTTTAATTATATCGGCACACTTCAAACACAGTTACGAGAAATCAATAAGCGGACGGTGCTGCGCGTTTTTCCACCGTTTCTGGACTTCTGCGGTTGCTATGCACGAACGTGACGTGTAAATCGGTATAATTGCAACGGGAGTGTCTTTTCCTTCGCGGAGGTCCTTCACTATTTGTAATATGTTAACGATAATACGAAGGGGATGAATCTTTCTCGAGTCTCATGAGCACGATTAGTGATTTAATTATCGTTTTTCGCTTGCAATACTTCGGTATCTTTTCTATTACTGCAAAAATGTCGCAGTTACATTTCTATCAATAGGATTCCTTGAAGTATTCAAGTCTTTTATGTGATATATATAGATTAATATCGCATGAATGAATATTGCAACAGAGGAAATTTAACTTTTCGATCTTATCGAAATTTTCAATGGCAATCAGATGGCTATCATTCGAAATATCCCGCGTTTAATTTTCAACCTTGCATGTTCAAACTTTCAAGATTAATTATAAATAGTTGAAGAAAACAGAATTGATCACTTCTGATACGTCAATTTGAAAAAAATGAGCATCGAAGGATTAATTAAATATAAATAGAAACGGCGGCAAATTTTCACGTTAATTATTCTATCCCTTAATTGAACAGATCTCGATATAAAATTCTTCGAAATTTAACACTCAACTTTCCACGAAAATTCTCGCTTCACGCAACGCACAATCGCACCAAACTTTTGACCAGCCTATGAATCGTTCCTTATGCGTTCTCCTTAAGACACACACACTCCCGTATCGAACAACAAGTAAACTGTTGTCCACCGAGAGAGAGAGAGAGATTAAGCAGAAACGAGGAGATTCGAAAATGAGTTGCAACCGGTGATTTCACGCCGGTCTAGATTACGTCCGAATATAAACGACCCCCACGGATTACGCCGACCCTGATTCTACGAGCGCCGATTCCGCTCATTAACTAAACACAGAGTTACTAGGATAGCGAACGGCGACGTATTATGTGTCAGAGGCAGACGCAACGTGAGCCTCGTCTCGTTAAGCAAAACCCGTCGCGACCAACGGGTGGGTGGTTGTGCCCGGTGTTGATTGAATTCGTTAATTTTGCAAGGCGACACCGGCGAATTTTCGGCCTTTCCAACCCGCCTCTCGTTTATTGTCAAGCAACGCTGGATGAGAAGGAGGGACAGTCGTTTCTCTCCCGTTGTAACTCTGAAAACGAGGCTTAACGTGCGCCGGGGGATCGAACCCCTGCCAACACAGCCTGAAGGGTTTCCATCCCCTTTTCATACGAGGAGATAGCGGTGACCCCACCCCCCTATGGGCGAGTATGTACTCCCGGCAAACTTCACCTGAATCATCCAATTCAGCTGGGCTCTTGAAGAAGAGATTAACGCGCCACCTCGCGGCATCGGGACAAAGAAAAAGGAGCGCATCGAGACCAAAGAAGCCGGCACAAATCCAGATCTCGGTTCGTAATTGCTCCATTCAGAATAGGGAACGTGTCTCAAAGCGGCCACACACCAACGGCATTCACCGGTTGATCGTTGACTGTGTCCGTCCGTCGTCAACTCTATCAGGCTAGGAACATTTTAGAACGAAGACACATCTCTCTCACTCTCTACCCGCTCGCAAACGTGAGTTTCGATGTTCGGCTCTGCTGTACGGAGTTCAGCAGATCATTGAATGTTCTAACCAACGAAAGTATTTCGAAACGGTACTAATACTTTTGCAGAGAGTGTACCAGTTAATTTCAACCTCTGTGAAATTCATTTGGTAATTAGCGGTTTACGCTGCGAAACTTTCAGTTAGGCTAGGTTTTCGAACAATTTTCCCCGTCTACACGTACGGGTAGTCGGTGGAAAATTGTAATATAAATGTAGAGTGTGTAGCGTTTCAATTCATAAGTGTGCACGCGCGCGCGCACATGCTCGTGAAAGTAGGTTGATTTCAAGAATGGGACTCGCGGGGGATGAAAGAAGGTCGAGTGTGGAAGTTGCCGGTGACGTCGAGGATATTTTCAAAATTAGAAATCTAGCCGTACGATCTCTAAAGTACACCCTGGATGAACGTTCCTCGATGGTGGAGGACACGAAGTTTCGACGTACAACTCGAGAAGATGTACTCTCGAGATGATTTCATTATGTACTCGCGATGTTGAAAGACCGTCGTGTACGGCAGGCCGTTCAAGTCGTTAAAACCGGCGGCCATCCCAAAACGGTACTGAAAACTGAAGAGACCAGCTTGACCTTGAAACATCCTTGGCAACTGTTGATATTCTTCATGAATTTCGAATGACTTTCGTAAGTTCAATTTCCTCTAATTCGACCTACTTCCGCAAGTACGTCCATTTGCGGATTAAAATACAGGAACAACAGCCATTTTGGTGAACCGGATTTAGAGCAACAAGAACCGAGCAATTTCTTTACGTAAGACATTACGGCGAACCGTGAATATTATGTCACGCGAAGAACTGCACGAACTTTAAGATAACGTGAAAAAACTTTTCGCTTTAAATAATTTTCCATAATTTACATTTTTAGAATTGTGCCTGCAAACCGAGAAATACCACTGAATTTTTAATTTTGAGCAACTGTCAATAATTTTCACATTTATTCCCCTGCATTCGTAGAATCTCTTCTCTGATCGATATTGTTTTCGCGAATCGGGAAGTTCCATTTAATAATTTGTCTTCTAAATTCACAAAACCTTCTAATTATTAAGAACCTCCCCCAAATAGTAACTTAACAATAATTCTACAAAAAAAAAAGAGCTCAAAATTTTTCACAACTCAACTGATCACTCGAACGATCGATTTGCAATTAATTAAAAATCCGACATTTCAGATTACACGACCCAATATACATCCATTCGCAACCAACTATCAAAGGAAATTTTCCCCCGTAAAAAAAAAACGAGAAAAAGAAGAACCAAACAACCTACCAACTGGGAAGTACTAAACTATCAATCACGATATAATGGAAGGCAAATTTATTAGTCATCATCCTGTGCTCCCTGGACCAGTTACAAAAAGGACCAAGATTTGATTTAACGAGCCGGCGGGCGGCTCCCTTCTTCTCTCACCTAGATAAACTCATCCTATCGCAACTTGTCGTCTCGGCGAGTCATCAAGATGCGACACAGTCCTCTCCTCCGCTCCTCCTCCTCCTCCTTCCTCTTCGTCTTTTTTTTCTCCATTCGCGGCCGACGTAATTTAACGGACGCGTCGCACAGGCCCCGCTCTTCGTATAAAGAGGTAAATATCTTGGCACCGGTGCCTGTTAACCTCGCAGCCCGATTTTATGACATTCACCATTCATTATGCTAATGGTCCCTGGCTTAGATAATGAAGAGCCACTGCAAATATAGTAGTCTGTAGAGTAGCGTAAAGGAACACGCCGGTGAGGCGGCTTAAAAACAGCCTTACGGCTTTCGCGTGCGAACTATCGCGATATTTATGTGTCATTGTCGACTCTTTACGACTTCAGCATACCCCCGTGTGTGTGCAGCACCAACGTTGCACTCACTCTCCCTCTTTCCACGTACGATAAAATCGCAAGACCATCGAACTAATCCTCCAACTGACCACGAGGAGCACGCGTTTAACGAACTCCCCACTCGTTCTAGCTAATCGGCCCAGCATCTTTATTAAATTATTCATCTGGACGACCAATTAGCTTTACACGGTTTATCTCGTTATTTAATACACGAATAGACGTGCCGCGCGTCAATTATACGTGAGTTATCGAACGACGCGGAGGATTTGAATATTTTCACTGTTAAATTAAGCAACGACGGGGTCTTTTAAAATTCACGAGCAGGCTTAACGCTCGTGGGATGTTATTATTTTGGTGAAAAAAAGAAAAAGAAGAAGAAGAAACGTGGCGAATGGTCGATTTCCCTTATCTCATGTTTCATTCACGGGTATATAATGTGCATTCTTACAAGCTATTCTAAGGATACCGTATAACGTAGAATGTTCAATAGTGGGATAGAAAGAGGGATATCTATGTGTTTATGAAAATTTCAAGCTTCCGTCACTTTTATGAAATATATATATATATACATTTGTACGTGAAAGGAGAGATAGTAACACCCAGGAAGTAGATTATGTGTGTAGTATGTAAAAAGGACGTGTGTGTTAGCTTTTCGAGAGATAAAAATCGACCGAGGGCTTTCCACGGGGCGTAGATAAGAAAAACGGGAGAACCAACTGGAGTAAGTGGAACTTTTCTATGGCGATCGTTATTACTCTTATTATAATCGCGCGTTTTCTATCTTTTTGTGTAAACGGTGCATGAAAAAAGCACGAGATTACATATCCCCCCTCGAATGTAGACGTACAAGTTCAACTAAGCTAATTGTCAGCGATGACGATTATCTCTATAAACTGCATACAGTATATTCTCCACAAGTGTCAGACCGCAAGGAAGCTAAACCTGACACTCGTAGAGTCAGGGACTACGTTTTCGAACCTCGCGCCCGCCTTTGTAGTTTGCCGAACGTAGACAAGGACGGCGAATAAAAGATAAGGATGAAACGTGAGTCGAGGCAACCAAGCGATTTAAATATCAACTTTTTTAATTTTTCTGATGAAAATGACATAAAACACGACATAATTTGAACAACATTTACTTATTAACACGTTCACTGTCGCGCCAGATTTACAGGTTGCTGTCAGGCGGTGACAAGAAAATACATTTTAAGTATAGGATTATAGTATTATGCTTTATAATTTTTTTTTTTTGTGAAAATAATGTCTAGCTAGCTATGACGTTCAAAATTTTTAGTTGACAACATTTATTTTATTTTAATTATTCTAAACATTTGAGGCACTCCAGTCACTGATGACCACCATGGCCATATCGAGGAAACAATCTAATGTTAGGTCGATTCGACAAGTGACAGTAAAATGTTACTGACACCGTTAAAATGTAGGGTCGGCCTACCTCCACGTAAAAAAAAAAAAAGATGTAGGGTCGATTCCACAACTGTCAGTAAAATGTAGCCTTGATTCGACAAGTGTCAGTAAAATGTAGGGTCGATTTCACTAGTGACAATACAAGTGTTACTGTACTTTGTCCAGTTTGGTGGAGAATAACCCCGACCACTCTATGAACTTTAACGTCTATACTCGAAAGTGTATCGTCAACACTAACACGTTACCCAGATTATCCAAAAATTGAAGAAGTTACTTTTAAAATTGAACATTCTACGGTGTTTCGAGAGATTTGATAATCATAGTCGAACCTTAAACGAACGTTCAAACGAAGAAAATTTTCCAAAAATCATTTCGTACGTTATTAATCGATAAAACAAAAATTCATTGTTGAAAAATAAATATTTCCTGAAAATCTTCATCTTCCATACAAGATTCAAGATTTTCCCTAATTAAGAGTAATTTCAAAAGATTATCTGTATAAGCTATTATTTCAATACGCGATGCACTGACTCTAGTATTTACTAAAATTCAAAAATTCTCGTATAAATTCCGAAAATAGATTATTAATTACGGTAAACTACTGAGACGGTTTAATTAAGGGTGGGCATGGTGCTGCTTTAGTTTGAAATGATTTATAAACACATAATTAACAGAGGAAAAACCGTGAAACGGCAAAACGTCTACATTCTAATTGTTATAACATGTAAACAGAACTTTAAATTTAGTGTAAACAGAAAAAATATATAATACAATTTATTTCACGGTATTGCAACAAATAAACGTTGAATCAATATTTAATTCGTATAAAAACAATTATTTAACGTAATAATTTTACCTTCACTATGGCTATTTTAAATTTACGACCAAGGGTCAACCTGATTTCTAATCCTTACGAACTTTAAATTCAGTCTAAACTGAGAAAATATATAATACAATTTATTTCACGGTATTGCAACAAATAAACGTTGAATCAATATTTAATTCGTATAAAAACAATTATTTAACGTAATAATTTTACCTTCACTATGGCTATTTTTAATCTACGACCACAGGTCAACCTGATTTCTAATCCTTACGAACTTTAAATTCAGTCTAAACTGAGAAAATATATAATACAATTTATTTCACGGTATTGCAACAAATAAACGTTGAATAGATTCTTAATTCGTATAGACACATTTATTTAAAATAATAATTTCACCTTCACTATGGGTATTTTAAATTTACGACCAAGGGTCAACCTGATTTTTAATCCTCCGAACTTGATTTCACAACGAGAAAGTAATAAGATCGTTGAAACGTACTTATTTGTCAAAGAAACTTGCAAAAATGTATAAATAATAATATGTAATGTTTTAACAAATTTTTGGAAGTATAAATTAATAATAAAATTGTGAAAATTAATAAATTATACGTTATTATAACATTAATAGAATTATGACTAAACCGCAGTTCGAAGACGAGTATTTAAAGTCTGATATTACGTGTCTAGCGAGTGCCGATAATTGTTAAAATTTGTTTAATAATTAGTAATAGAGATTCTAATTGATTCTAATGTATACAAGTGTTACAAGAAGGCTGAGTGTGTACAGGGTGGACATAGGCTAGCTAGTAGCCCCCGACCACTCTATTCACATCTCAGAACCTTCAGGTCAAAATACGCCGCGAAGTGTCTAGGGCCCAGTATAAAGGGTAAATGATTTCGCGGGACATCGGCGGGTCCTTATATACCCTCGGTACCCTCTCCCCAAAGTCATTAGCAAAATCGTCGGTTAGGTCAGGCGGGAAATTTTCGCGGGAGATTTTCGCGGGAGATTTCCGATATCGTAACACGGTATAATTTATCAATTTTAACAATTTTGTTATAAATTTATACTTCCGACAATTTGTTATAACATTGCATATAACAATTTATACGTTTTTACAATATTCTTCAATGGAAACATAGGTTTTAGCGTTCTCGTTACTTACTCGTGGTTAAATTAATTTCGTAGGGATTAAAAATCAGGTTGACCTGTGGTCGTAGATTAAAAATAACCATAGTACAGCTAAATTTATCGTGTTAAATAATTCTTTTTACACGAAACAAAAATGTATTCAACGTTTGCTTGTTATAATATCGTGAAATGAATTATTTGTGCAGTTCTGTGCATTTTCTGTGCAGTTCAACCTAATTTACTTAAATTTACATTGCGAGACAGTATACTGTAACAAGTAGTAACAAGCAAACGTTGAATAAATTCCTAATTCGTATTAAAAAAATTATTTAACACAATAATTTCAGCTTTATTATGATTATTCTTGATAAATGACCACAGGTCAACTTGATTTTTAATCGTTATAATCTTTAAATTCAGTGTGAATAGAGAAAATGTGTAATATAATTCATTTCACGATATTATAACAAACAAACGTTGAATACATTTTTGATTCGTAGGAAAAGAATTATTTAACACGATAATTTTAGCTGTACTATGGCTATTTTTAATCTACGACCACAGGTCAACCTGATTTATTTCATGGTATTGTAACAAGCAAACGTTGAATACATTTTTCATTCGTGTAAGAAGAATTATTTAACACGATAAATTTAGCTGTACTATGGTTATTTTTAATCTACGACCACAGGTCAACCTGATTTTTAATCCCTACGAAATTAATTTAACCACGAGTAAGTAACGAGAACGCTAAAACCTATGTTTCCATTGAAGAATATTGTAAAAACGTATAAATTGTTATATGCAATGTTATAACAAATTGTCGGAAGTATAAATTTTTAATAAAATTGTGAAAATTGATAAATTATACCGTGTTACGATATCGGAAATCTCCCGCGAAAATCTCCCGCGAAAATTTCCCGCCTGACCTAACCGACGATTTTGCTAATGACTTTGGGGAGAGGGTACCGCAGGTATATAAGGACCCGCCGATGTCCCGCGAAATCATTTACCCTTTATACTGGGCCCTAGACACTTCGCGGCGTATTTTGACCTGAAGGTTCTGAGATGTGAATAGAGTGGTCGGGGGCTACTAGCTAGTCTATGTCCACCCTGTACACACTCAGCCTTCTTGTAACACTTGTATACATTAGAATCAATTAGAATTTCTATTACTAATTATTAAACAAATTTTAACAATTACCGGCACTCGCTAGGCACGTAATATCAGACTTTAAATACTCGACTTCGAACTTCGGTTTAGTCATAATTCTATTAATGTTATAATAACGTATAATTTATTAATTTTCACAATTTTATTATTAATTTATACTTCCAAAAATTTGTTAAAACATTACATATTATTATTTATACATTTTTGCAAGTTTCTTTGACAAATAAGTACGTTTCAACGATCTTATTACTTTCTCGTTGTGAAATCAAGTTCGGAGGATTAAAAATCAGGTTGACCCTTGGTCGTAAATTTAAAATAGCCATAGTGAAGGTGAAATTATTATTTTAAATAAATGTTTCTATACGAATTAAGAATCTATTCAACGTTTGTTTGTTGCAATACCGTGAAATAAATTGTATTATATATTTTCTCAGTTTAGACTGAATTTAAAGTTCGTAAGGATTAGAAATCAGGTTGACCTGTGGTCGTAGATTAAAAATAGCCATAGTGAAGGTAAAATTATTACGTTAAATAATTGTTTTTATACGAATTAAATATTGATTCAACGTTTATTTGTTGCAATACCGTGAAATAAATTGTATTATATATTTTTTCTGTTTACACTAAATTTAAAGTTCTGTTTACATGTTATAACAATTAGAATGTAGACGTTTTGCCGTTTCACGGTTTTTCCTCTGTTAATTATGTGTTTATAAATCATTTCAAACTAAAGCAGCACCATGCCCACCCTTAATTAAACCGTCTCAGTAGTTTACCGTAATTAATAATCTATTTTCGGAATTTATACGAGAATTTTTGAATTTTAGTAAATACTAGAGTCAGTGCATCGCGTATTGAAATAATAGCTTATACAGATAATCTTTTGAAATTACTCTTAATTAGGGAAAATCTTGAATCTTGTATGGAAGATGAAGATTTTCAGGAAATATTTATTTTTCAACAATGAATTTTTGTTTTATCGATTAATAACGTACGAAATGATTTTTGGAAAATTTTCTTCGTTTGAACGTTCGTTTAAGGTTCGACTATGATTATCAAATCTCTCGAAACACCGTAGAATGTTCAATTTTAAAAGTAACTTCTTCAATTTTTGGATAATCTGGGTAACGTGTTAGTGTTGACGATACACTTTCGAGTATAGACGTTAAAGTTCATAGAGTGGTCGGGGGCTACTAGCTAGCCTATGTCCACCCTGTACACACTCAGCCTTCTTGTAACATTTGTATACATTAGAATCAGTTTGAATTTCAATACAATAGACTGAATAACAATTCATTTTAACTACTACCTATTAGAAATTTTCCTTTCAAAACAAATATAAATCATTTTACGAATTACTGGTACTTGCTAGACATTTAATTTCAGACTTTAAATATTCTCCTTTCGGTTCTTTTAAATACAATCTAATAATTTCTTCAATTATCGATACTGACTTGGAATATTCCGCTTCGAATAAAATATTTCGAAATTATTTGGAAGGTTTAGGGAAATAAACATTTGAATTTTAGTCATCGTTGTTCTTCAGACTTGTCGAATAGGATATTGAAATGACTTTGAGCAATTGAAATTAATTTGAAATTTTTCTTTCAGTATTTCTCAAATATTTTCTCTTGCATGTTAGGTAGTTAGTTGATTTATTATTGTATATTGTGAGCTGATTTGGAACACTCGTGCACTGCCCACCCTAAATTAAACCGTCTCAGTAGTTTACCGTAATTAATAATCTATTTTCGGAATTTATACGAGAATTTTTGAATTTTAGTAAATACTAGAGTCAGTGCACCGCGTATTGAAATAATAGCTTCATCCCTAGTTCGTTTATTATTGAATATTTTTACGCGTTTAACTTATGCTTCTCCCCAATTCTCGTCGCGTATTTTATTCAAATTTTCTTATATTCTAGAATCGAAAAAGATACGAATTCGCGATTTTTCTTTTGATTCTTTCAATTGCATTACGCATTATTGCAATAATTTCTATCGTTGAAAATTTTTCTGGTGATTTGGTTTAGTAGTTAGTTGTGTTGTGTCCTCGATATCGGCCATGGTGGTCATCAGTGACTGGAGTGCCTCAAATGTTTAGAATAATTAAAATAAAATAAATGTTGT
>NW_017100135.1:777423-827386 GCF_001263275.1 Habropoda laboriosa | reverse complement strand
TTATGTCATTTTCATCAGAAAAATTAAAAAAGTTGATATTTAAATCGCTTGGTTGTCTCGACTGACGTTTCATGCTTATCTTTTATTTGCTGTCCTTGTCTACGTTCGGCAAACTACAAAGGCGGGTGCGAGGTTCGAAAACGTAGTCCCTGACTCTACGAGTGTCAAATTTAGCTTCCTTGCGGTCTGACAGTTGTGGAGAATATACTGTATAGCGTTATGTGTATAAAAAGTTGAAGATGACTTTGAGAAATTATTTAAAAAAGGACACAGACAAAAATGTAATTTTATCACCGTGAAGATTCTTCGAAAATTCTTGAAAATGTAGACTGAAAATAACTGAGTTAATCAGTTATGTGATTCACTCTGTATAGTTCGACTGAATATTCCTTATAATTCCTCATTTTCAAGTATAAATTTTACATTTCCAAAAAAAAGACATCTGGCAACTAAGTATACCCATTCGATTACGTTACTTATCACCCTATATCTCCGACATTCCTTCACGTCCGTCAGATGTTCCCAAATCGCTCGTCATTTACTCACAAACACTCGATCGTTCTCCAGGTTTTCAACGTCCCTACGATTTCAAGCAACGACTCGAGAAGGGAAAAATACGAATTAAACGGATACGCGTCGCATAAATAATTCCGCTTGTGTCTTAAGATTGCGATATTCCTACCATGAAGAGCTCCGGGTAATTAAGTGGGAGCGATTAAACGGCGCGACGCGCGCCTCTTCCTTTTGTCTCGTTTTTCCGCGAAACGGACACTGAAATCCGCATAGCGATTAATTGCATTATCAACGATAGTCCCGGGGGAAAAGCAGGCAATTTACCGCGGAGGCAGAATTCTCGTTCAGCCTCGCAAATCTCGAGTAACGCCTGGTGTATGCAAAGCGTTTGCCGTTTATTAAAGTGTCGTCTTATCGGATTTTCCATGTGAATCGCCTGATGAAGATCCTATCTGCCCCTTAATCGTATAAAACGAAGGCGTGATTAATTGATTGTTGGGCGGGGAGAAAAAGGGGAACGAAGTTTTATACGTGAAATATGTCGTAAAAGGCGTGGATTCTTGAGATATCGCGGAGGAGATGAAGGATTTTATATTTTTAGCGATTTTTCGATCGTTGTTTTAAATTTCGAGCATTGAAAGTTTGGTTTAACGAGATTTTGGTATCGATGGATTAATAAGTGCTTAAAATAGGAACGAAGAAATTAAAAATTTGTGCGTTCGCTTTGTAATTTAGACGATCGAGTGATTAACACCGGGAGAATTAGTGATACATTTAAAAAGGTAGTTTCGGTTTGATAATTTTGCAAAGAATTTAAAAATTTTTAAACGATTCTTTTCGTTATTCTATCCTTATCACTTTAAATTTTACGTTGCTAAAGAAAAATAGGAAAAAATGAAAAGAAAGTATTCTACCTGTGTTTTCACAATTGACGATTTCATTTCATATCTGTAATTCGTATCTTTATTTTTGTTTCAGGTAAGTCAAGGAAAAGAAAAATATTCTTCGCGTATGTAAGTAACATAATTACTTCAGAGGTAAAAAATACTTGTAAAAAAACCCTTTAAAAATGTTAGAGTCAACATGAAAAGCCTATTAAGAAGGTGAAAGAAAGTGGTAAATTCTTAATGAAAATAAGAAACAGACCACTAATCTGCGGTAACGCTCTTTCCCGCGCTGTGTAATTTTTTTATCCGTTGACTCTCTGAGTTATAAGATAATTATACCCTTCGCTATCTCTGAAAGGAGATACGCGCATATTTTAGCATTTTGTGCATCTTTCGAATGCAAGAGTAATAAAGACGTTTGACACTTGAGCGCTTTAACCCTTTAACGCTCGCATTCCTCTCAACTTGACGTGCCAAATAAGATCAATTTTAATTACCTTCTAGGCCTGTAGAAATAAATTTCCCGCGATTTGTAAAGCTGTAATTTACTTGTTTTTGTCGTGATAGAAAAGATAACGCAATATGAAAAGTGAAAGAAAATAATTTGAAAAAAGTGCACTTGTTGGACGATTTAAGGGGTTAAGTGATTATTCAAAGTTGATATTATTTAGTAAATATCGAGAAAATCTAATATTTTCTTTCAACGAAAATGAATTATCTTAATGTTACTGCACTGGAAAATAAAAATTAAAAATAAATAACAGCATTTTATTTCTCAGTGAGTTGAAAGAATAAAAACTGTCTTCCAAAGCTGGTGCAAAATGAAGACTGACAAATATTGCAAGGCTACAGATCTAACTTTAGAGAACAGCTTGGTGAATTGCATTGGAAAATTAAAGAAACATTTTTACCGCTCGTGTTTCATTGAGAATAATTTTATCACCGCGTTCATAAATTAATTACGTATTGTCTGGCCACGAGTAATCTTGATTAACCATTCGTGTTGAATTCTCGTAAATTTTCTTATCCACTTGCCGTGGTGATAAATTTCAACTACAACAAGTACTTACAAAAATTTATTTCTCCGTTACTTTAACGGTTAATTTTCATTCTTCGTAATAGATATACTATCTTCATTTGTTCGATCTTAATTCAGTTCTTCCTATTACGATTTTCGATTGTATTAATCAAACGCCGTCTTAAAATCGGCGATATTTTAATCTTAAATCGCAGTCGATCTTATTTAAGGTGCAGTTACTTTATTTGAAAAAAAAAAAAAAAATCACCGTAACACGATCGACAGACGCATATTTTATTAATATTTCCATGTAATTGATAGGAAATACTCCTTGTTTAGTGGCTGGAAGTGTTACTACCTACTCGCGACACTGAAACGACTGATAACAGAGAGAGCACATGACATGATAATACGAAACCAGGAACTTCCCACGTACGAGTGCTAAAGTAGGACAGTTGTTTTCAACAACAATTGCGTGTTACCTAAATGTTGTAATACAAGAGAAAAAGACAGAAGTCAGAGATATTAGTCTCGACATTTCTAACAGCAATATTACAAATCAATTCTTCACTTTCGAAACAGAGAACAAATTCCAGCCATCTGTTCTCGTTTCATGACACAAAGATCATACTGGAGCGGCAAAGCGAAGTTGAAGAGGGAAAAGGAACGGAGTGATCAACTACGAAGCACTTTAAAGTGGACATCAAGTCCACCGTTTCTTTTTACAGAACTCTTAAAACGAAATATCAGTTGCAAAAACTTGCTCGACTAAAAATTAACACTTAATATGCCACTCTTTAAGCTGTTTCGCAAAAAAATCGCGTCGCGGCAGTCTTAATCTCGACCGATCAAATTTTCGTTCCGCGGCGATTTTTAATCAAAATCCTTCTCGCGTTTCCTTCTTCCGAGATTGTCTGTGACTCGCACTTCTCCCTCTCTCTCACTCACTTATTTACTCACGCATTCACTCACTAACTCATTTACTCACTTATTCACTTACTAATTCATTCACTCACTCACGCATTCACTCACACTCACTCACTTGCTCTCTAACTAACTCTCACTCATTCAGTTACATTCACTCACTTTCAGTTACTTACTCACACTCGCTCTCTAACTCTCACTTATCCAGTCACATTCGCTCACTTTCAGTTATTTACTCACACTCACTCATTCTCTTTCTCTCTATCTCTCCCTCACTCATTCTCTTTCTCTCTATCTTTCCCTCACTCATTCTCTTTCTCTCTATCTCTCCCTCACTCATTCTCTTTCTCTCTATCTCTCCCTCACTGACTCACACACTCATTCTCTTCCTCTCTTCCACACTCACTCTCATCCACTCATATTCACTCACTCTCACTTATTTACTCACGCTCAGTCTGTCTCTCCCTCTCAGGCACTTAGTCTCTCCCTCTCAGGCACTTAGTCTCTCCCTCTCAGTCACTTAGTCTCTCCCTCTCAGTCACTTAATCTCTCCCTCCCCCGTTCCCCGTGGTTAACCGCGATTCGCCGTCCGGTTCCCATAATCCAAAATTACAGGCGGCCCAAGCGATGTACGCAGGTATTACGTGCATGCATAATGCGCATGCCACGGTGGACCGTGCCGATACAGGGCTATCTCCGGTACAAATGCCGACCCGAACACTTATTAGCCCATCAAGGGTTTGATACTTTTACGAAGAGGAGAAAAACGAAGCAACTTGTCGAATGTGTATAAGTTTCTTTCGGGGGGGGGGAACAGTTACTTTCTGTATCGTTTCTTTCTTTTCTGCTCGTTCTTCTTTCTTTCTCTCGCTTCGAATGAAAACGTCGAACGAAATAAATGGGTAATATTGGCGAACAGCTTGTTAGCTTTAACTGCTTTTGACGGAGGGAACAGCGCGTTGGTTTAAGTAATTGTGGAATCACGTTGGTAAACTGTTCAGTTAGACGTTTGCTATATCAGAAAGAGGGTTCACGATGCTGTTTGTGGAAGATGTTTGATAATGATAAATGATAGTACGTTGTGTGGGTAGCGCGTGCTTTTCGTCCTCTTTTGTTTGATTTACGGCCGTACAATGTGTGTCACGTGAAATCGTACACGCAATATTTACAAATAATAACAGGAAAAACGGAAAAGAAAAACGACTTCTTTCTCAACACATATTTAATCGTTTAATTATACCGCATGCTGAAGTACAAAATTCATCGGACCAAGTTTAATTGCTTAATTGTCAAAACCTGAAACCATCGAGAAACAAACTTACGCATTTTCCGGTAAAATGTTCATAACGATCGTACAATAATTGCCCCGGAGAATTCCTGTTTCACGACAACGTCGAAACCGGAAATTAAAATTAAAACATTAACCACGATCTTGTCTTAATTTCTTGCTCGTTGCTCCTGAAAAAATATAACGAGCGCAATTTACCGCAACGAGGGAAGTTCAGTCACAAAATCCCATAAAATTCGTTTATCTTGTAGATATAAAACCGTCCTTAAAATTTCCCCAACAAAACAGTAAAAAGAAAAGAAAACACATAACCAAATAATCAACGTTGCAAATAATTTCTATTTACCCTCCACAATGAATAAAACTCAAATCACGCTCATTCGAACCAAAACAAAAAAATCCACTGTACTGTTTACTATCTGTGACATAAAAAAATTTCACTGGTACTCGAGAAATGAACACTTACACGACGAATCGAGGTGAAAAAGAACGCAGCCGAGTAATTTGTCGTGCATTGGAAAATTTGCATTTATACGATCGTCTCGGGCCACGGATGCAAATAGTCGCGGTAAGTGTTAAGAGTCGTTAGCATTGGGAAAAGCATAACGATCGATCGGTGTAAAACGTTCATTGAATAGAGAGCGTCAATTTAACGAGGCACTTAGGTTATTTAGATAGAGGCCGAGTTACACGGAACAACTTAAATTACAATGTCCCGCGAACTGATAGCGTTACAGAAAGGAAGAAATTAAATTATCTATTACCGACGGCCGTAAACTATTCGCGGCTATCTCAATTGAACTGGTCGTTATCGATCGATTTAACAATTTAATGCTGTCGTTATTCGAACAGTAACAAATGTAACCAACCGGCGAACACGGGGACTCTGTGACGTTCAAGGTATCTGTAAATTGCGCGGGAAATTTGAAAACACCGTACTTACGGTTCTTCGGTTTAATTAAGGAAATATTTAGGAGATCGTGAGAGAACTCGTGTTTTCGCCAGTTTATCGAATGTTGCAACAAGGATATTAAAGGAACGGAATGTTCGTAGTGAAAATCGTGGAAAAATTGAAGTTCTAAGTATGCTTGTTAGACTGTTTCTACGCGAATGCTTGAGTACATTTATGAGTCAGTAAGGGTGCTAATTACGATTCTGTACGACGTGGAATATACGTGTTGAAGATACGCTGGAATATTCTTAAAGAGTCATTTTTTCTTGCATGGAATTTAAGTCGTTGATATTTTTTCCCCGATCTCACATAAAATTGGCTAAATTTTTAATACAAAATAATACCTAATGCATTTAATAAGAAAAGCGTTAAAAAATTGAAGCAAGGATTATAGGGCACGGAAGATGGTATAAAATATTGTGTAAAGAGATAAAAAATTCCTGACGAAAAATTTCGTTTGCACGACCTACAAAGAAACTATTTCCTTATGATATCTCTGCTCGTATGCAAACATATTCAATTTATGCTGACATAAGTCGTAGCTTATCGTGAAAAGGAACACAACTTTTCGCTGTGTCGTGGCATCATTCTGCTTTAATATTAGTCTAAGATACGGTCGAAAATAGTTACCGTAATCCTGAAGAAGGAGGCAAATAAAATTCGCGTTAAATGCAAAGTGTGTGAATCATAGGGTCAACGAAAAAGGCCTTTCTCATCGAATCGTGCAATTGGGTCAAGTAACGATATCAATTACATTCTACGTGGATTGATCAATTTAATTTAAACGATGATTGATGAAAACTTCTATCTTACATCGTTGGGTGTGCAAATTAATATCGAAAGGAGCAATTGTATTTCTTGTTTAAAAAACTTGGACGAAACATATGAAATAACGCTGAAGGGTTCGTTTTTTTGCACAGAAAATTGAGTAATTGATAAAAAAGAGGTATTAAGTATTATGAATTTTTCAATATTCAAACAGAATTTTATTGAATTATTTACAAAGTTTTTGGTACTGTTTTAATTAGAGATATATTTATAGCTGCTGATTGCACTTGATACTACTTCCTTATTTTTTTTAGTATTTTTGTAGTAGCTGTAATAAATAATCTACTACTTAAGATTGTTTTCCCGGAATTCTCGCGTGAATAATTAGCATAACTCACGACCTCTGTGATTATAACCCGTTCTTTATATTTCCTTGCGGCAGTAAAATGGAACGTCCGACTTTTTTCTTCGCGAAACCATCAAACAGCTGATTCATCGTGTTCCATTTAAGGGTATACTGACGTAAGACGTGCGAGGTCACTTCTCAAGTCGACTAATAGGCAACAGAAATTAATTAAGATCAGCCGCGGGATAAAAGTGTGCGATGGCAAATTACTTTCAACACGAATCGTTTTCCTCGTACAACAACTCGAAATAGGAACTAAAAGAAACGAATTGTATTGAACACAAAAATAACCTTTAGAATGTTTTTTAACATTTAAACTTTCTATTACATGCTTGATTTTTATGCGTTTCATTCGTTCCCTTTTATTTTTATAATTAGAGAAAAATACGTGGAATAAACGAACACCTTTCAGTAACTAATAGCTTAAAACGTTACTGATTTATTTCCTTTCGTTAAACTTTTTATTACTTAATTATCACGCGTTTCATTCATTCGCTTTTCTTTTTATAAATTGACAGAAATACGTGAAATAAATAGAAACACTTTTCCGATAGAAGCATAGTAGTTCGTTAAATGTTTATTACTTAATTTCTACGCGTTTCACTCATTCTCTTTTATTTTTACAATTGGCCAAAAGTACGCGAAATAAATAGAAACACTTTTTAAATGGAAACATAGCAGTTAGTAGGTTATGTTACCGATTCTTTTCCTTTCATTTTTTTATGTGTTTCATCCGTTGGCCTTTATTTTGACAATTGACCAAAAGTGCGTGGAATAAAGAAAAACACGTTTCACATAGAAACATAGCAGTTAATAGGTTAAGACGTTACTCGCTGCGCACAGGAAAGCGGCAAACGACCGCCATTTATTCGTAAAAGTCTAGTGCAACGCCACAGCGGCGTGTCCGTCGCTGATCTCCGCTTTTAACGACGAGTAGCCGTTCTATAGTAAAAGGTGGCAGACCGCAGAAAAGTGTCCACGTAAGGTAGGATCGTGCGCGCAACAGGTGGTTGCGTTTACTACGCTCCCTCGTGCTCGTTACACGCGCAACACACCCCCAAACAAACACGCGTTTTACACGAGCATGTACTCTACGTTCGCTGACAAGAGAGACCGAGGAATGCCTAGTCGTGTAAACGCGTAATACGACACGCGAAATCGTTTCCAGGTATCGAATTACCAGGAATTGGAAGGAAAGAAACCGCGGGACCGCAAGGTGCACCACTAAAGGGGTGCTGGATTGGTTGCATAGCGAACGACTCAACTTGTATATGCACTGCACGTGGATCGTGAAATTTCGAACATGCTTTTCACATTGTAACCGGTGTAAAACGGTTTATGGGTTTGGTCATGCTGGCAGGATGTCAAGGGAGAAGAGTGATACATGGGTATTACGGTGGAGTTGGTAGGGGAAGATGTTCTGTTAGGCGAGAATAGCGATGGGCTTCTGAATTTCAATTTCGAGAACGGTTCGAGGTTCTTTCGTACTGTGAAAATTCGAATCATCTCGAAACTGACTCGACGCTTAAAAATGGTAATTTCGGTATGTCTTGAATTATGAAACTTATTCAAATCTTAAAACTCTTGATAAGTCTTGACAATTCTTGAATCTTTAAAATTTCGATAGGTTTTGAAAGTCTTGATAAGTCATGAAATTCCTGTATTCTATGGCAATGATTCGCATACTACTCATATTCGAAGTGTTTCAGAGCTCATCGCTAAATAAGTGAGACTTTTTTACTGAAATGTTCTTTTCGACGATGTTCTATTCGAATAGAGTTTCAGAAGTTTGTGGAAGTCTACAGAGAGATAAATCCTTTTGGATACTACGGTGACAAGGTTCCAATTCATTGTGATGTGAATTATGAAAGAATCAGGATATACAGAGTGTCCGATAAGTTAGTAAAGGAAATAAGTAGAAAATGAAGAATAACGTGTTTCTTATTGTCTGCCTATAATTGGTATATTATACCATCCTCAAAACTATGCAATTTTTAAATACAACTTTTCAACCAACGCAGCATTTAGGTGTCATTAATTCGTTATTCTCTAGTAAAAGGAAGATCCAACATAATTTAACAGAAGAAACCATGCAACTTTGTAAATATTTATATAGACATATAGATTGCTAAATGTGAACATACAAATTACAATGGTTCAGCACGTCGAAGCAATTAATAACTTATCGACGCTCTCTAAGGAGACAATTCACGCAGCAAGATCGAAGCTCGAGAGGGACATTAATCTGTCTGGTCGTTCGCTCGAAAGCGCTACGTTGATTTGACTGATGTATCGATCGTTTTAATGTCGTTAATGGCGTAGTTGAAAAATGATCTGTGAAATTATTGAAGCGAAACTCGTGTTGGCGTGAATGCGAGCATTATTAGACGCAAGTGGGTTTCTACACTTGATTTAATGATCCTGAACTTTAAAAGGATGATTAATTCAGTCGATCGTGTACTTGAGAATGTAACGTATGTTTACTTTAATTATTCTCAGTCCTTGGACTTTAACACTATATAACAGTAATTGGAAGATTATACGATAGACAGTGATGTAGCCTCGGCAGATAAATAAAACATTAAACTTGACATTGAAGTTGAAATTCTCTGTAAATTCAGTGAAGATCATTACAGTAAGAGAAACTAAGCGTTTCCTAAGTTCTGAAAATTGTAAATTAAGAAACTCTGCAAATTAAAAAAAAATCTTTCAAGCCAAATTCTTTTCAATTTTCTGAAAACAAAGTGCAATGATATTTCTCCCTTTTCACCCTGGCCCATTGAATTTTTTCTTCGGTAACTTCTGCAGCACCCACGAAAAAAGTCAGAAAGAAAATAGCCACTTTTTCAATTTTCGGGAAAATTCTGAAAGTAAGATATCTCTTCTTTTTTCCCTCACCGGTTAAATATTTTCCACGACAACTTCTACAGCATCCACGAAATAAGTCTAGAAACTAGACGTCACAAAAGAAGAAAAGAAAATAAGGCCACTGTCGAACTAATAATATCCGACAGTTCGCAAAGGAAGTCGATGAAAAATAGTCGCCGAGCGTCTTCCTCGCAGAACGCACGGGGAAGCGATATTTCATAAGCGGCTAGTAGGCTCGTTAGGCTTCATCGAGCGAAAAGGGGAAAAGACGCGACAAGGGGAATCGACTTCGCTCGTAATGTCGGTCGGTATTAGATTCAACATAGAAAGCGACGCGCGCGAACCTCATTAACGCTTAAAAATATCGGCAGGACGTTCTGCTTTCTGGGCCCGTGGAGGAGGTGGAGCAGGAGAGGGAGGGGAACGAACACGACGGGATCGTTGATTAATCGCGTGTCAATTTGCCGACAACGACAGACGAGTTGTTCGGCGAAACGGTGAGTCAGCGGTGGTTTCATTTGAAATTCAAAACGATCGCGCGCGCTCTCGTACACGCGGCACTCGCAGATTAACCGAGGAATTCCTTGATCGAAATCAATTCTGCCTTCACTCACTTTCTGTATATACGCGTCGAAGACAGACTGGTGTATTGGTTTTTGTGCACGTTGCGTGCGATTAATCTATTTGCAGTTAAGAATCGATAAAGATCGAGTTATTGGACAAGTAAATAAAGTAACAGGATCTTTATGGAAATATTTTTGCCCCTTTTTTTGCCTTGCTACTATTTGCGTCTTAAATAAATTGTCATCTTATCCAATCACTTTTGTCAAAAATTTTTATCATACCAATTGTACTTTCTTATTTGAACAATGTCGTTAAATAGCTTCTTTTATAGAATAATATTCGGCACTGCTTAGGTTAGGTTTGAGTTACGAGATAAGTGAATTTATCGAGATGATTACAATGATAATATTTATTGTGAATTTTGTGCACAAAATGACTCAAAGTGGAGATTTCCAATAGGAATAATTCCACTCAGAATTTTGTTACATTATTATTTAAAAAAAGGATAATGTTACGTTAAAATACTTTTGCTTGTTAGATCTGCAATTGATTTGATTAAATTATTAGAAAAATGAAAAGAAAATACTCTTTTTACATAGAGATGCAAGAAAGTTGAGACAAAGCAAGCATTGAATACACCAGAAATTGTCATATTTATTCATATTTTGTAACATACCGTATAATTTTCTCTCTTTTCCATTCGATCATACAAGTGGAACGTATTTACGGTACACAAATGTGCAATTTGTAGTGTCTCTCTTTAACGAAGCTATGCAGCTCCCGTGTAATAAATTAATTCACCTCGTTAGCGTATGTATAAAGCATTAAAAATTGGAACGTAAGTTATCGCATGTTTTCTCTAACAAGCTTACTTTGTTGCAACAAATGCTAAAATGTTGGATATGATTTCTAGGAACGGTGACCAACGTGTTTATTGCTGTAATAAAATATCAGATATCCACCTACTATTTCTGCAATTACTGTACACAGTTATCTGAATCTTTGTGTTCAACGCAACTATTTAGTTATTTCCTATAGAACTATTTGAGCGTTATGGAAGCAGTAAACACGTCATTTCTAGATTCGTTTGATAAAATTTCTAGCGGTATTAAGATAGACGACTTTGGGTTTCCTGTGCTGAAAATAACACAGTGTTACTTCCAATTCACTAATTAATATTTAACAATATTTAGACAATTATGAATTTATTATACTGAAAATAACACAATTTTACTTCCAATTCACCAAATAATATTTAACAACATTCACGCCTAAAAATACTCCAACTAAAAAACTCAGCACTCACTCTACCCAAAAATGCCCAATTTCATCCATCTAACAATGCTTTCCTTGTCTCTCTCATAGAAGAATAAGCATGTTCCATTCACCGTGCACCAAAACATAAATCACTCGCCTAACTCGCGACAATAATTCCATCGAACAATTACCTGTCGTTGTACCACAATTCAACCAACAATCCATCCCCCAAGGAACGATCCCTAATTCGTCCGGACGTGAGCGTTTATTAATGATTTAGATAATACATCATGTATTCATAAGGTGATCTCGAAGGTGTCGCACAGGTGCGATAATATTAATAAGATCCCTTATCCGCAAGCAATTTTAATTGATATGTCAGGATGACAAGTGGCTAATGTGTTCAGCACGCTGCAATGATATTTTCTCTCTCTCTCTCTCTCTTTATCACTCGCGATGGAATGGTTTCGATTGCCCGTGTAGCAGATATACGCGCCAGACGAGGAGAAAAGAGCCGCGGCTTGGGACATTTCATTGGCGATCAAACGAGTTCAAAATATTTTCTTATCGGTCACGATACAAACGAGCGGCGCACGCGCATTTCAATCGGCAGAAATGTCACCGTGATCGCGGTTCAAAGGAGAGCTCGCCTTGGAACAACGTGCAATTTTCTTTTACCAACGATCGCCGCGTCGTCGAACTTAGAGGCGGCTTTTATGTTTGCGCAAGCGACCGCGACAAATTGCTTTTGCATTTCTTCGAAACTGTCACAGTTTCCAGTGTGCGATATTTTCTTCGTTTTTTCTTTACCTTTTTGTGAAACTTGTTCTATAGTTCGTGCTTGCTGCGGCTGTGTTTATTAATGATGAGGTGTCAAACGTGAGCACGAGAGGAGATTGGAAGTGGTGTGATAAATGGGAAAGAAAATTTTATACGGAAAATTCGATTTATATTCTGCGTTTGAAAAATTGTATCTACGAGTTTCTTAGTATTTGCCATTTTTACAGGTAATTTGCGACGATTTAAGTTTCTCCTGTGAGTCGTGGAAAGGTAACGTTTCGAGTTTATTATTTGCCATTTTTGTAGATAATTCATAACAATTTAAGTTTCTCCTATGAGCTGTGGAAAAGTAACGTCGCGTCGGTTTTTAACTGTGTCAAAACAAACAGTTTCAAAGAATCACACGTCACTGTTTACAATAAATTCATTTTACCAGAGTGATGGTCTTTGTTTACAAAACACTTGGCTCTCGTCTGAATTTAAAAGTCAATATAGACCGAGTAGTTGTAGCAATTAGACGTGGAGCACGACAAAGTTTGTTTTCGGTCAGTTATGTTACGTGAATTTGAAGAAGGTTTAAATGCAACAATTTTTCGCGAAAAATATTTCGTTGTTTTTGGAACAAACGTAGCGAGTGAACGTGCAATACTAAATTTCGCGATGGAAATTATTTTGCGGTCGAACGCGAACATCGACGAATTCGTGAGGTCCATCTCGTGGTTCCAGCGAACTCGAATTACGAGCGTATAATTTCTCGACGCTGGCTTGCGCTCTTGTACTCTTTGTTGCGAGTTATTATCCCGCTTGCAGTATGGCGGGCCAGATACACGAATGAGGGAAAGCAAAATGAAGAGGAGTCGAAGGCAGTTCCGTGTCGGTCGAAAAAATTGCCGAGATGGTTTCGACGCTTTTACTCAGCCCTCGAAATATCGTTTTCGCATTATAATATCGAGTTACACTTTATCGTTAATTTTCATTTTAATCGCGACTGATAACTTCGAGATCTGACCGTGAGAAGATTTGCTAGAGATAAATAAATCGTCGATTTCAGTTTTTCTAAGATTCCATCTTTGTCAAAAATTTATTCGTTCGCTTTAAAGCTGAACTTGAAGATTCGTAAGAGGAAAATTCCATCCTTCCTCTTCCCAAAAATAAGAAGAAATTTTCATTCGATTTTTATTTTCGATTTTTTTATTTTTTAATTAATAATAAACGAATGCGCCGAGGACAGCAAAAATTATGAAGATTGACAACAAATACCCCAAATTTCGTCCCATTTCAATACTTCCTTAATTAAAAAGCGAACGGTACCCGGTCATTTCTCCCAAAATATAAACGAAAAATCCAGAAGGGAACCACGATCGCTTAAAACCACGAATGACAAAGATAATTATTACAGCTCTCGAATAAATAATAACCTTTGTTGCGTCGTGCGTTTCGAACAAGCGGTATGTTCGACAGTGGTGGCGCAGGATTGTCGCTGGTTCGTGGTGCGGGTTGTTTGATGGTATGAAGTCGTGGTGTGATGAGGTTGCACGTATTTTATTATGTTAAACGAAAAAGACTTTATTTCGAAGAGTGGTAGTTCATGTGGTGTTTGTCTATTTTCCCTTTTTGATCTGATGTGCGCCGCGTTGGTGCGCTTATTTATAAAAAGGTATATGGGTATAAGGTGGTGGTCTCCGCCAATGGGAACGGGTCTACACCCTTGGACGGTCCTTCCTGGTCTGGAAGCATGCCGTCCACCCTGGAATTTCCAAGTTGGCAGGGTGGTGGTATGTCGCGATGGCGGGGGAGTGAGGCCCAAGGGGTAGCCCGCGACTTTGGGCGGTCAGGGAGACGCGAGAGGTTTTATGACACGTCTATGTCTATTGAATGTTCACGAGTGGGCACCGGGAAGGTATATGGCCCACAGAAAAGTTATTTTTCTGCAGCCATAAAACGCTTCCTGGGCTTCGTGGCCAATTTGAAAGAAAAATTGATTAACGCGAAGAAGAAAAGGGGCGCATTGAAAAATAGCGTAAACAGACGTGTCATAAACCCAATCCCTAACAACCTTAGGGACCGTTTATTTTCCCCCGGTCCCTTTTATTACTGTCTAATTAACGAAGTACGCTTAATCTTCGATAATGATATTATAGGATTGGGGAAAAATTGATTAATATATAATTACTTCCGGCAAAACGAGTTCTCCGCAGCACACGTCGCGGGCTGAGGGACAGGGCAGCGATCGATCGATCGTAACTTAATCGAAACGCGAGCCAGCCCACCTAGACACACTGTCCTTGCGATAGGGATCAATGGCTGATGATCACTCTAATCGTTTCATCTTAATCGATACAAATTTTCCGTATCTGTTCGCCAATCATAATTTCTCTATGCTTGATCGCTCGACTTGTTTTCATTTTCATCCTTTCGAAGGAAACTAAAAACAAAACAGTTCGTTCGTTTCAGTGTGCGTGTTCGTGTTTGTACAGTATATGCACACGTTACGCAAACAGGATTACGTTTGTGCACTCCTCGTGCAACGAGAGAAGAAAGTTACGTTACTGGTATTTAACTAGCCGAGGGAAATAGTTAAATAGAGAGTCAGTCCATATTGAAATTATCTCGTTAGCTAAATGAGCTAATTCACTCGGACTGACACTTATTTAATTATTCCGCGTATTTCGATTAATCTACCTTTACTTCGTTCCACGTTGCTTTCAATTAACCGGAGAAATTTTCCTTTCCTTGGGTTCAATCTTTTCTGGGAAATTCTTTATTTTATTTTCGAGATCGTTCAGTCAGTCTTCTTGCCTTTTAGAGAAAAGATGTCACATAAAAGTATTTCTTAAAATTAAAAGAAAAGAATTGTCTATGTTAAAAATTAATTCAAAAATGAATTTAATTCTTTCTTCCTTTCTATTGTAATAAATGTGTATGCGTGGTAAATACTTGGAGAAGTTAAAACCTGAAGGAATATTACATATTTGTCGTTAATTGAAATACATCGATTAATTAAGTGACTCATTAAACAGAACGATTGTTCAACCTTTCCTCTTCACGATTACATCACAGGACTGAAAGGTTGTTGTAAGCGTTTTCTTGAAACAACCCATATCCACCCACGTTTGTCTTAGAGGGGAACCAATGGACAAGATGCAACTAACACGCCTTCTACAACGCGCCTTATTGTTCGCTGTCAATGTTACGACTGTCGAACAGCGTTTCCGCGCGGAACACAACACCTGGTTCTGCCGTGCGTACATTTAATTAAAACGACACCTTCGCTTTCTCCGGGCCACGATAACGTGATCTAGCGAAGACGTGATCTAACCGTGAACGTCGCTTAGGTATCGGTAATTAATAGAGGGCTATGTTCAAATCCAGGGAAGCTACGTTCTTTTTCCTTTTTCGGGTGAAAATTTGAAACTTGGGAAGCGAAGGAAATGTTTGAATTTAAGATCGATAGATTAAGAAAAATTGGGAAAGTTATTTTTTGGGGAGAAAAAGACTGAAACTTTGCGTACAAGAGTTCAGAGAATATTCAATTTCGCGATGCAGGCAAAATTCATGCTGTGTCTTATAAGACACTAATAAAAATAAAAAATTTGCCTGTCTCTGACTTCCATTTATTCCAAAAATTCCCTAATGAGAAGAAATTCTTGTCAAACAAAGAAGTTAATTGCAAATCTTAACGAACCAAAGTTTCCTAATAATATAACAGCCGTGAAACATCGTTGGTCCAAGTGTATTCATAAATTTATCGAAGAAAATTATTAAAGAAAACATAAGAAATCACAATTACATTAAAAAATCAAAATAATTTGAAAACGATATAAACTTTCAGCCAGAGTCTCTTCATTCCACTCTAACAATTTTTCAACCAACCCAGTCCGTCAAGGAAAGCAAAATTTCGTTGCATCGCGCATGGCTAGCATCTCTCGTAAGAGGAATCATTCATCAGCCCGGCTTCATGGCTGAGCAAGAGTGGCGCGGAAGAACGGGAGACCACCTGCACGTTTCTGCTATTCGGTGCCGTGCGAGGATGAATGAAAAACGAGCATCGCACACGTGCAAACTGCTCGTACAACGGTGTACACGTGGTAATAAAGGTGCACCGTGAACTGGGTGTATCGCGCCGAACGTTTGGCACTTATATATGGACCGGTACGGTTACGTGGGCAGAGGAAGAAGAAGCGGGATCAATAAAAAGTAAAGAAGTATCTGAAGCTCGAGGGAGAGAGAGAGAGAGAGAGAGGGTAGATCGTGGAGAACTGTTGAACATGTAAATCGAACGATGGATCTTGCGAATCTGACTCCAGTATTTTCTCTTATCTTTAACACTTTCTGTTCGTAGTTTCTTTCGATTGTTTTTTTCTAGAGGTTCTTTGATCTTGAAGTAAAGATTCTTTTAGATTCTGTGATTATTAAGCTTCTTAGTCATTTGTTTTTTTACGGTGGGGATGCATTTGTTGAAAGTGTGAGATTGAAATAAATAATGTATATTAGGGTAAGCAAGGTAAATATCTACATATTCAATTTGAGAAAGGGTAGACAGGAATAAGGATATCGACAAATTTCCAATGGAAGTTAACACGTATTGTTTGGAATTGCGAAAATTCAGTTTGAATTATAAATATGTTATATCGAAACATGAATTTAAGTAAATTAAATTGGACTGTAGTATGCGGTATTACTTTAATACTAAATCATTTTTAAATATACAGAATTCACAGAGAAAATACCATGCGACAGTAGAATGTTTACGTATGATATAATTGTTACAACATGTAAACAGAAGTTTAAGAATAACTGTCAAGTAGAGAAAATATACGACATAAATTGTTTCATGGTATTATAACAAAGAAACGTTAAATAAACCTCTAATTCGTATAAAAGGAATTATTTAACTAAATAATTCTAGCTTCACTACGGCTATTTTTAATCAATGACCACAGGTCAACCTGATTTTTAATCCCTACGAAATTAATTTAACCACGAGTAAGTAACGAGAACGCTAAAACCTTTGTTTCCATTGAAGAATATTGTAAAAACGTATAAATTGTTATATGCAATGTTATAACAAATTGTCGGAAGTATAAATTTACAACAAAATTGTGAAAATTGATAAATTATGCTGTGTTACGATAACGGAAATCTCCCGCGAAAATTTCCCGCCTGACCTAACCGACGATTTTGCTAATGACTTTGGGGAGAGGGTACCGCAGGTATATAAGGACCCGCCGATGTCCCGCGAAATCATTCACCCTTTATACTGGGCACTAGACACTTCGCGGCAACTTAGTCTTAAAGGTTCTGAGATGTGAATAGGATGGTCGAGGGCTACTAGGTAGCCTATGTCCACCCTATACACACTCTACCTTCCTCTGAAATTTATACACTATAGAATTTCAATTACTACCTATTAGACAATATTTGTTTCCTTTTTTAAATCAAACTGTAACAATTACCGGTACCTGCTAGATAATACCTATTAGAAATTCTTTTTCTTAAATAAATCAAATTTTAACAATTACCGGTACTTGCTACGCATTTAATATCAGACTTTAAATACTCGACTTCGAACTTCGGTTTAGAAATACAATAATATTATTTTCCCAATCGAACATTGAATATTCCGCTGCGAATAAAATATTTCGAAATTGTTTTGAAGGTTTAGGGACATAAACATTCCAATTTTAGTCATCGTTGTTCTTCAGTCTTGTCGTATAGGGCGTTGAAGTGAATTTGAGATGTTTACCAATGAAAATTTTGGCGTTTCAGATATCTAGTAATTAAATACTTTGTTGTTACAGCTTAATAATCGATAATACGTACTTCTCTTTCAGCTATTGAAATTAATTTGAAATATTTCTGATATTTTCTCTGATATTGAATTTATTTGACGATTTGTTATTTTGTATACTAATAATTTACAGCTATCTAAGGAATTTGCATGAATTGCATGATTAAGTAGTTAGTTATTTTATTATTGTGAGCTGATTTGGAACGAGTGCACTATACTCGTGCACCATGCCCACCCTTAATTAAGGATGATATCGCGTGTTGACTGTGTATCGTTGTAACATTTAGAGTATTTTATATTCAAGATTATACTTTGCATCTTGTAAAGTACAAGTATCGTGGAATTGAATACTTTTTACGGGTTTAAACCAAATCTGAAGCAACAGGTGGTTGCGTTAAATCTGAAGCAACAGGTGGTTGCATCAAATCTGCATTAAGCAACCTTTATATTTTTCCATATATTTTCCATCTTTAAATAAATTCTAACGCACAAATGTTTTGTATATTACAGTGTCCTAATATTCAAAGAACAAACGTATTTTAAATTGTAAATATAAATTGTAGCTTACACATGAATTATTCGTTTGGTATAAAATGTTATGCTTTCAGAACACGAAAGAAATAAGAGAATTTTTCATTCTATTGAAGCAGCAACTCTCTGCCAGCAAATAAATTTCACGTATCTTTTAAAAATGATACGTTCTGACTGACTAGATAAGTTAACCGCGTAGTTGTTTCTCTTATTTGATATTCGCATGTAAACGCGGCCAGAGAATTACGTGACCGGAAAAGGAAGTATCGATAACAGTTATAGAAGCAGAAGTTTACGCATTGCACGCGAAAATGCATTGATCATGGTTGAAAAATGTGAACCGAGACATCGTCGATAAATCAATTAAAATACATCCTGTGTCGGAGAAACGAAAAAATAAGAAGAATACCGAGGAGGGAAGATACACCTGAGGATTTTAGCTGTTTGAGATAATTAATTATTACAAATCGACAGATTTGTTTTTCTTGAGGATTGCAAACATTTTGTTAACAATTCTGAAGGTTTCTATTTTATTTTACGTTAGGAAGCAAGAATAAAATAATGGAACCAGGTACTCTTTGTTACAATTGAAGAATTCCTTATTATAACGTTGCTAGTATTATTATACATAATTTCTGTTGATATTAGAACGATTTATTAGGATGAAACAGTAATTAAGGTTTAGAAACTCCACAACTTTAAATCCCACTGTCATATCACTCGTAAAAAAATAAATCAAAATACTCATTTCTACACTTCATCAGTACGCATTCGTCACTTTCTAAAACAATAATTGCACAACAGTGAAGTATAACAGATCTCTTGATTTTTCACTTCTCCTGAAAATTTTACTTTTTGGACTTGAAACTCTTTAGTGCAATGCCAAGTTAATTCTTCAGCGATAATAAAAAAAGAAGAAAAATAGTCTGATTCGTGAAGAATACGAAAGAAACGCAAAATAAAGAAGGACAATCGGAGGAGGAACGAGGAGTTACCGGAAAGGAATTCCTCGACATCTGCATGAATTTCGTAATTGCTTCTCTCGAGGCTGTCTATCGTTATCGGGTAATGAGCTGTCAGCAGAGATAAATTCACGGAACACACAAACAGTCGCTTTGATACCTCGGTACACGGCGCACCTTAAACACGCACGCATCTATTTATACGAACGAACCAGGCCTGCACGGGATGCAGAAATTGCATACTTTTAGTCAAACCTGATAAAATTCTGTAATTGAAGAGGCGAGAAATGACAACCGGGTAAAGATCGAATTTACGAAAATTGCCTTTTTTCTTGCTTACGAATCTCTGTCGTTTCCTCTGTTCGACGGTGTGAAAATCAAACAGATCTCTATTTATCCCGTCACAGGATCGTTCCGAGTTTGCTAATACGCATACGTTTCTGTGTAATATCGTTTGGTTTTCTGCTTCTCCTGTGAATTGTCCTGTTTGGCCGGTACGTGGTTTTCTCGTATCTTCAATTTTTCCACTGTCTCGAGGATCTTATCTTATTGCTCCTTCGTTCGTAGTAAACGTTTCTTCGAGAGAAAATCGAAGATCGTTGAGATGAATCGATGATTTCTTTTAACGAGAATTATTGGAATTGTTTATTTCTCTTTCGTGAAACTTTCGAACATGGTTTTTAAAAACTCCCAGGACGAACTCGTAAAGAATTTCTGATCAAACAGTCTATAAAATTAAAAGAAAAGAAACAGTAATTACAAATTAGTGGCTGTGTTCGTATCTATTTAATATAATTTTAAAACATCCCAATCTAATATTCAAGCATCCTAATTCCTAATAAAATATTCCTAATGCATATAAACTATTCACAATATATCCAATATCTAGATACACAGTGAATTCGATGTTCCATTGCTCCCACATTCTCAAACCAAGTAAAACATCCTATTGTAAACAAGCATAATACAACCTTAACTAAATTGATGGCTAAAAAAATTCTATTTTATCCCTACTGTGTTCATATCTATTCAACATAATTTTAAAACATCCCAATCCAACATTCAAGTTACAAGAAATTCTTACAGTGCTCTTTTGAAAATATTCCATAAATATCCGAATATGTATAATGTTCCGAATACCTATAAATTATTCACAATATATCCAATATCTGTAATAGATACGCGGTAAATTCGATCTTCCATCACCAACGCATCTCATTGTAAACAAGCATAATACAACCTCAATTAATCTCCCCTTTCCAATTGCACAATTCCACCTTTAATTACAATTGCTACGTAACTTCTCAATCGCGAAAGCAGTCCTAATAAACCGCAATTTCGACGTCGAACGCAACAGTCAGTCGGACAACCGTGCACAGATAAATCGACGAAACGAATATCCTTCGTTGGAGTACAATGCGAAACGTGTACGTGTGTATGTCGTCGTGAGGCAGTGCTCGTTGTATCTTCTCGTGAACGAACCGCTGTTCAGAAACGTCGCACCTGCGATTTAAGTTGCCCCTTTTGCCGACGAATCAGTCAAAGGGGTAAGGGAAACCTGGACAGATTTACGCTTTTACGGAGGCTCGTATCTTCCCGCGGTCTTTGCCGGCGCGTTCCGACTACGGGGGACGGTGTTTGAGAATGTCTAAATGAGCGGAACAAGCGAAACCTCGTGTAGACACTCGCGTAATCTGGGAAAGCATACGCGGCTCGTGGGAATGTGAAGATTGGGAAACGTATGTGATGAAGTTGTTGTGAACCGTAGAAGTATTTTGTCTCCATTCTTGGTTCGAACGATTTAACACGGGAGGGATGGTAGAGGAATTCAGGGAAACAGTTGCTACTGGTTCGGTGTTTGTTCTGATTGGATTTGGTTTGATTTTAACGAAGTGTTTGGTTTCGTTGGTACTTCAGTTTTTGGTTTCTAATCTTTGCAATTGTTGAATGTAAGTGTTCCTTTTTTTACAGGATTATTATCGTCAGGCCTCTGTGCAATCTTTTTTAAATCAAACTACTCGTTTACGAAAATTTTTAATTGAACTTCTCATTTACAACATTTCTGCAATTAAACTTCTCATTTTCAAAATTCAAAACCTACCAATATTGATTAACCAAAAAATATGAAAAGTGATTGAAATTGCATCCAAAATATAACACACTAAACTGTAGTAAATATTATACAATATTTATTCTTTTCTCAATTCTTCATCAAGTTAAATCATGAAAATACTCCAATAAAACACAATTCGAATTGCACTTTGTATCACCCTAATGATATATTCCAAACGACTAACAAAAAAAAGCAAACAAAATTCCTCTAAACCCCTTCAAATATTGTCACACAAACAACTTATCAAAATGTCATTCCAACGTAGATCACCATTAACCTGACAATAAATCTCAAACGATAAAAAAGTCCACCAAATTTATCGAATAAAGCAAGTGACAAAA
Organism: Habropoda laboriosa; assembly: GCF_001263275.1. Classification (NCBI taxonomy): domain Eukaryota; kingdom Metazoa; phylum Arthropoda; class Insecta; order Hymenoptera; family Apidae; genus Habropoda; species Habropoda laboriosa. The sequence goes on along the minus strand of NW_017100135.1, from coordinate 805,423 downwards.
AAGACAACTCGATAATCGATTAGCCTCGCGTACCCAGCAGTGAAACAGGCTAATAACATCGCGACAGACTAATTAATATTACACCTATCGAGTTTCGACCTTTTATCCGCGAGTGGTTCGCTACGGATTATCAGCATAGTTATCGCATTCCGATTAGAATCCCCCGTAGCGCGCGTCGCTTTGCTAACGCGCGTAGGCGAAACAGAAATCTCACTGGTACCTAGGAATTGCCATTCTTTTTCCCTCTTTCTTCTATTTCAATTTTTCTCCCCTCGGTCCCTATCTCTGCCTCTTTTCGTTCGACCTGGATCCCACACGTTGGAACGATCGAAAGTAGTTTGACATTTTTTTTCAGCGAGAAACGAAAGGTTTTAACGACGCGCGTGCGATACTCCGTGCAACCAGCGTGGGTGTCTCGTATGGGCGTGTAAAAGGAAGTCTTCCTTTCCAGGGATCCTCAACCTTCCGCTTTGGAAAATACGGGAATATTTTGGCAATTTTTCGCGTAGCCAAGCAGGAAGAAATTTTCGTGGACAGCTGAGATTACGTGGCTTTTTTGCGACACAAGCGTGAAACGTTGAAAGTTGACGGCGAGTGCAAGTGGGGTTAGGAAGTTGGAAAAGGTTGCAGTTCACGCGGGTGTAAGCTGTGACATAATTGTGAAATATCGCGGCTGACGTGATTACAAGTTGTGATGGAACTGTGAATGTTATAATTGACGAGGTGTGATGGAATTGTGGGATGTTGGAGCTAATGCAAGGACGAGTCATGACGAAAGTATTTTCATTGATTAGATATTTTTGCAATGAGTTATCTAATTGTGATTGCATTTTTCAGGATTCTTGTACGTCTACTTTATGTGTTAGTGAATATTACTTAAAAATTTCTACAAATTTTTCTATTAAAAATTATTCTAAAATGTACTTAAATAATATACAAGTTTATAGATGACAAATTGAATTTTTATGTTAGTGTATATTACCTAAAAATTTCTGCACACTTTTCTATTAAAGATTATTCTAAAACGTACTGAAATAATATGAAAATTTGTAGTTGACAAATTGAATTTTTGTGTTAGTCTATATTACTTAAAAATTTATAGTTGACAAATGCAATTTAATGCAATAGAGAATGTCTAAAAGTGTGTTAACTGTGGAAGCCAGAATATCTTGCAAATTTACTGTTACTTGGTCGAATATAGGCGAGCAGGAAGTCTTCCTGCACGATGATTCTCAACTTCTTAACAATGGAGGTTTGACAGGAAACATTATGTGCTCACTGTGCAACATTTTCCTCTTGGTAAAAATTCAACAGGTTTTATTTCTGCCGTATCAGCAGCTTTCTTTATATAAACACCACCCCAATATCAATATTTAAACAATTACAAATCGACAAGTGAAAAACTGTTCGAATTAATTTTCACGAAGCAAGAATTATTTATGAAAGAAAACCCCTTTGATTGCTGTTTTATAGATATACATTTAACCCGGTAGCGAAACATTTACATCGAACGAAGCAAATTCAAATCATGCTTTTGTCTCGGTTTTCTCTCGCAGTCGTGTTCCAGAGGCTTCGAGGATCTATGAATCCGATTAGACGCAACACACCTTCCGTTTCGCACGCATTGATCAAGCAACGTGAAATAATGCATTCGAGCCAGGGCTGGCCCGCCAGGATCCATAGATCACGTTAATGCTGTCGCTACGGTGGCTCGTAGATCATGTCGATCCTCCTACGCGGCGATCGACTCGATAAGGGATCTTTGCATGGGTAGTAGACGATCGAAACGCGGCTGCCTTCTGTGGTCAGGGAAAATTCTAATGCAAACTGTTGCGAGTATCGACCGATATTTCAGCATTATGCTCGTATATGTGTACATACTTTTGAAATAGGCTGTGAAGCGGCTAATTTTTAAATCTCTAATAATAATTTCGATTGCTTCGAATACTATTACTTTAAATTACATTTCTTTCTTATCTGAAATTTCTGTTAATTACTCTCTGTCTTTTATGTAATATTTTTATATATAATATTTTGTACAGATTACACGTAAGATTTTTAAAATTTTTTAAATAGAATATTTTGTACTCAGATTTTCAGTAATACTCGACGATTTTTCTTCCAATTATTTACATTTGCACTATTCCTTAATTAATCGCAAATATTTCAAGTTATAAAGCATGAAACGAAGAGGCAACGAGGAACAGAAGGCGTTTTCGCGACAGAAGGCTGAAAGTTCTTTGCGAAAAGATATATCGTTGCGCAATGATTACAGCGTGGATCTTGACAGTGTCAGCGTTTACATTGTGCTAGTTTATTTGACGAACAGTCCATTCCATCAACGGATCTGTTTCTCTTTAGCCCGAGACATTCGTTTTGGCTTTGCTTTAGGTCCTCGAAAACGAATCATCCTGGAGCAGTTAGTAAAAACAAATTTTTAACTCTCGAGGGAGATCTGGCGTCTGGCGTCTGACTGGAAATAGAAGATTTCACTGTCTGGCTAATCCACGTGCCGGTACAAGTAGAAACGGAAAGATCGAAATTCCTCGTAAATCGACTAATCAACTTGACGTGGCTTAACGTGTTTAATTTTTGAAGTTGCAAGAAGACGGAAGTAGAACGTTATGGAAATACTTGCAATTTTAGCAAACTTATTCAAATGGATTCAAGTGGATTCCGGTTAAGCGGGACCGCCGTTTATTTGGGAATATATGTGTTTATTTACTTATTGTTAGCTCTGTTTGCATGCTTAAACACACGAATATTGCATACGTTTTTCAATAAATCGTTTTTGGCCTCATTTTTTACGTTTTTCAGATTTTGCCTGTTGAAATTCGCTTTTTTGGGACAAATTAGTCCGGTCCCAATGTGCCCCAATTAACCGGAATCCACTGTACTACTGATTAACGTATTTTAAAATTCTTTTCTATAAATTTCAGTCAATAATGGTCTTACCAGTGCAGCTACAATAATTTACAATATTTTTTTCTTCAAACAAATGTTCAATATGTAAAGATAATTTCAAGCATGTTTAAGAAATTGTATCAACATTCCTGGTGAAGATATTTATGCGACAGGCTCCTCAAGGAATACTCGATGTTCCTGCGCCATTTTTGCATGGGATCGCAAAAATTGATCGGTAAAGCGTACCGTATCAAAGGAAATTTTCAAGTATTATAAGAGTACTTGTAACGTCGGCGTCTGGCACTCAACTTCAATAGAAGTTTTCGCTGTTTGACTCCCGGGCATACGATAACGCACAAGTTCTGCTGAATATTATCAGCGCGCGTGATGCTGGGAAAAAGCAGTCCAATGAAATTCGTTCTCACAGAACGTGATATCTGAATGCGTATTGATCTAATTTTGCTTTCAAATTGAACTCAGATTACTCACTTTTCGGTCGATGAAAATACACTTGCTATTAAAACTGAAGCGAAGTAAATAAATAATATAAAAGAGTAGAAAAGGAAATTGTTAGAAATTTTAATTATTATCCTTAATATTAGAAAATAATCGTGATATTTATTTAAAAAGATCCTTCGAAATTTTAAGAATAATGTTTTGAAAATTCATTCAAGATTTTATCATCATAATCTTGCAAAATGCGGAACTTAAACGAATAAACTAGCCCAATCGATTATAAAATCTAAGCGCAGCTAGGTTTCTAATTATTCTACCACTTTTCTTCAAATTACCACCGTTCCTAACAAATTCACCCATTATCGTTTTCTTCCTTCGTGCTACGTTTCTCTACTCAGAGTGTAATTACTTCTTTTTTCCAAATACAACATTAACGTTCCTCACAGTTTACTACCGATAGGAAACGGAGGGGGGAAAAGCGAAAACCGCGCGCAAAAAAGTGGACAAAGTTTTGACACTCTAACGGACAATTAATAACTGTGATAAATTTCAGTAGCACGGGCTTGTCAGTTTGAAGGCATTATTAACGAGAAAGTGGTTTGAAAGCAGGATACAATGTTTTATGTTTTTTCATAAATGCGTTCGCGGCTAAACCGACGAGTAATGATCGCTAACAGGTGATAATAATGATTGATGAGCTGATCGATCGATCGATTCTTGTATCCGACCGCTCGTGATCCATTAGGAAAAACCACGAGTAAGACGTATATGTGTTACCTGATCGAGTAAATATAACGATATAATTGCCGTACGATTAACTAAACATGTGGTGTAGCACACTATGTTGCATTTATAATTCAGACACAGTATTAGATCGTAATACGATTTATTTAACTATAATGTCTCGATTAAAATGTTTCACTGCCTGTTTCATTATCATCATCTCATAAGTAACGAAGTTTCAGAATTTTCGCGAAAACGATAAACTTACCGTGTCAATTGGGAGAAAAATCTTTTCTAATTCTTCATATTCTAAATAAAACAAATCTGATCTCGAAGGAATTGAAAATTTAAGATTAAGGTGATAAAAAGTTGTAATCTTTTAGTAGAATTATACTTTAGAAATTGAAAGAAATTATACTTTAAATGAAAATTAAAACGAAGATAGTTAAATTTGATTTTATTTCAAAAGTGTCTCTAAAAATATTGCATTATAATACGCTCAAATGTATATCACCTATCGAATCGATTATTCCTACAACACAGCGAATATAACAGTAAGATAAAATTTCAAATCGTTTTTTTACGCATAAAACACACTTGTAACCTTTTCCAATACTACATTTTCCAGCATGCGGCTTATTCGGCCATTTATTAGGCATAATGAAAGCGTTAATAAAACCAGTAGATTTATCGCGCGCAATAAAATCTAGGCCGCGGTGTAGAACATGAGAAATCACGTTGAACTTGGAATTTGCATATCTGCGGTTAACAAAAGAGGTCTAAAGGAAAACGTTTGGGTCGCGCCGGTGATTTCGACGCTGGAGAAAGCGGCAACGGCCGATACGATCGAGCATGGTAAAGGCGATTGATTAGTGGGTGGGTTGTAAAGAAGAATGGGAGTACGCGTTAAAATTACCGTGGAATTATTTTCCAGTTAACTGCTACGGCCACGAGTTTTACGAGCCGATACTCCCAAAGAGGCCGCAACTCGTTACCGTTCGAGCTTCTCTCATTTCAGAGCATTGCACACGCCTACTATACGCTGGATTTCGTTTTATGCAATTTAACAGCTGCAACGTCTGCTCGGTGAATGAGAACATTATTGGGAGGAACATATGGGGAAATTATTGCACGTTGATTTATAAATATATCTGGGTCTATATGATTTCTTCAATATTTACGGAATTTCGTTAAAATTGAAAGAAGGATATTTATAAGTATAAAATTTTGTTAAAATTGAAATACAGATATTTAATATTTGATTAAATGGAATATTAAGTATCCTGATATCTTGTTAAATGAAATATTAAATATCCTGATATTTCTTTAAATATCCTTATTTCAATTTTAACCAAATTTTGTAATTTTAAAATAATTCATTTTAAGTGTTATCCAGAATGGAATTTGGAAACACTTTTTTCTTCAATATTTGCAACATGTGTAATTTTATATTACCTTTTCTTTCGAATAAATTTAATTATCAAATTCTGAGAAGTGCTTAATACAGTGTTTGTTTTTATTTTTATTTTTACTTTTATTTTTATAGCTTAAGGAAATTGTAAGACGGGCCTGAAGAATCCGCGACCCATAGGATTAGCCGGGGCCGTTATTAAGCGCGTACCCTCGGTAATTTCACCACCAGAACTCAGTTTATTAACCATTGTCCCGATTTTCCAATTACTGAACTAGTGTCTTCCTTCTCTCATGTCCTATCTCCTTTTTTCGGAATTCCCCAAGACCCCGACACCTCATCCTTCTACCACCACCTTCTACCACCACTTCCCACCACCACACCCTACGACCAATACTTAATGTTCTTATTTCTCCCATTTTTCACTTCTAAAATTAAACTCCGCCCTCAGTAGCTGAGATGCGTGACTTCCTCTGAATTTCGAATCAGTATCATTCTGAACGTTAAACAACCAAGTATTGAATCAGTCCGAGTGCTGAACGCATAATCAAGTCGTTTATATTATAACGTTAAAGAAAGGGTAATCCGGGATCGCTTCAGACCTCGTTAGAAAACAGTCCGATTTTTCTCTCGTGATCCAAGTTTGAAACATAACTCAAACCGACGCGAGTACACGACAGTGTTTCAGATAGAGAGGATAGTTATTTAACGAATTATGGAAGATTCCTAATGTGAAGGAAACCCCAATACACAATGGAATATGTTAAAATTAATTCTATTATCAATATTCAATAAATTCTTCGAATAACGTCAGTAAAAACGTTCGAATTGTTAACTAAACGATCGAATGTTCAAGTAAATCGTTACATCGCTTGAACCTCGACCAGAAATTCTTGGTCACCCGCAGACTCAATCGCTTGAAATCGTTAGAAAACGAAAAATACTTTTTAATATCCTCGTAAATTGATCTCACACGATCGAGCGAAGAAGATGCGTGCGAGCTGAAGCAACAAACATCTGCAATTTACTATTGCACACTTTCAGAGTAAAATATTCCCTTCTTCTTGAAAGAAAAACCTAACTGACGTAGTAGTATACGTGAAGAATTTCTCCGAAGATCATTTTTCATAACGCTTCGTTACGTTAATTCTTCTGCTTCTCGCAATACGCTGCAACGCGATATAATAACATTCTATTACACGATGCAATCGTCGGTATAAAAACAAAAAGCAATTGAAGTAAAAAGTATAATAGTCTTATTGTAACTTTCAAGTGTAATACTCTCCAAGTTAATAATTAGCAAGCATTGAACGAGATCCGGCGATTGCGGGCCTAGTACGAGGTTCTCGTAATAGCGTAGAATAAAAGCTAGCTCTGTAAAAGGTTCTTGCAACAAAACTTTTGAAATATCCTCTAACATATCTTTCCCTTTATTGCGCCAACAATTACGTCCGAAGGAATCAATCAAAATGACTCGAAATTAATTTGAAAATAATCGAGGGACATAGAGAGTTTCTGCAAAATTTCAAACTGATTGGCGAACTTTTCTAAATCGATTAAAGTTAATTAAAAGAAAGTGAAACAACGTGAAAAATTTCTGTGAAATTCAATAATAGATTTGGCGAACTTTTATTCATTTTCACGGTGCACAATCAATTAAAATTAATTAAAAAGGGAACAAACAGCACGAAAGATTTTGAAACGATCTCTCAAACAGGATCCACGGTTCCATCTCCCAATTACTCTCTGATTTCCTGCCTATTCTCAGTTCTCAAAGCGGCTGAGCGTCACTCGAATCGAATGTAGTACGAAACGGTCTCTGCAGCATGGGTAGATCTCGAACAGATGTAAATCCTCGTTTATGACTGGACGCTTATCTTTATTACAAAGTATAATACCATTGGCTTCCGGCCTATTAGCGCGGCGATCGTGCGGACGGTAACGAGGGATTTCGAAATGAAAATCCCGTCTGGGCTCGCGGCACTTTCGCGACTCGACACTTCTTCGATCCGTTTAATGACGTTCCGCGGATCGGTGTCATAACAACCGGCAATTTATCGGTTAATAAATCGGGAACTGGTAGCGGCAATCACCGTCGAGCCATCGAAATACGGAATTTACTTCTTTTTCACCATCTTCCAAGGTGTCGCGTCGTTCAAGTAAATTCTGGTTTTTAAATTGCGCTTGCCTGTTATTGTTTCGTCTTTATATAGACCTGATCGAACTGATCAGATAATTTAGTCCTTCCATAGACTCCGTATTTTATGGTATTCTATTTCCTTCGATTTTTCTGCACAAAACGTATTTTTTCTTAAATTAATGAAACTGATTTCTTTGAAGATGTGTTTGTGATTAATGAAATAGAAAGACGAAACTAATTGTAAGTTGGAAAGTGTCTTTCAGTGTAGCCTATTGAACACTGCAATTGCAGGGTTGATTAATGAATTAAGAAGGTATTATGGAACAGAATTTTGTAAGAGAAGCATTTTAACAAATTTATTCATATTTTCATTTTATTGAAAATTCCCTGCTACACTGTAGATGTGAAATCGAACGCTATTAACGCGAACCTTTAACAATAGAAATAACTAAAATTCTGGAATAATTCTGAACATTTTTGAACATCCTAGAAAAATGAGGTTTTATCGTTGTTTTGTGTCGTCCTTTTTGTTAGAAAAAATAAATTAAACTCTACCTAGAGCTCTAAAGCACGTAAGATACTCTAACTTTACTTAACCCTTTCAGGAAGAATTTTTTTTTAACAAAGCACGCAATAATACAATTCGCTCAAATTTTGCAAAAAAAAAAAAGAAAAATTAGAAGAAGATCGCAGATTAATATCCCAGCAATCTTTGCAAAGTTACCTTGTAACGTACTGTCCCATCAATCTCGAAAGGGTTAAAATACAAAAATCACATGCAGTCCCAAACACTTCAAACTCCCCTAAAAAATGAGACACTGATAGATAAGAACGCTACAGCTAAGAAGGGCAGAGTTTATACGAATCTGTTTAACAGGCCTATCAGAATATAAATACTGCCTATCGAGTCAATAAATCAGACATTATACGAATTCAAGTTTCGAAGTAGGAAGTGATCACGATGATGAATGATACTTTGCAACATATCCACCGTAGGAAACTTATCAACCGGACTCTATATCGACTGAAAGATTGCACAGTGAAAAGCCCTATAACGTCTTGCAACCGGCAATTCTCTACGAAAAGCACACTCCAAAGCTGTTTCACATTCTAGCAACAGACTATTTTCTCTCCGTCGATTTAATCAAACCTCGTTGAATATCAAACCCGATAAATCAACCAGAAGCAAATCAATCCACTTTCGCCTTCACATTCGTCGAATCCCCTCTCTTATCACCGTCTCAAGATCGTCAATGGGACCTCGTTAAGGCCTAGGCGAACAAAGGTGAATCGCCGATTGAACTGTTCAGCTTAATAAAGAACACCGACGTCGAGTTATCGGTTTAAAGGATGATCGATATTAGTCACGATTAAAGCGGCGTCACACACTCGCCATCCCCAGCTGATTCTCTTCAGCTTTGTAACGAGAGCGGTTATTTATTTATCTGCAACCGGCGCAGGCCTGAATGCCACGCGGGATTAGAGACACCGGATCATTATTTATACTTTAGTCACGGTTACGCGTTCTCAAGCCTAGCAGGACGTCATGGCTACTTGAATTAATCATGTGTCACTTGCACGTTCGTATACTCTTACCAACGAACCCCCCTTTTTCCCTCTTTCGTTGCTTTCTTTTTTTCTCTGGGAAAAATGATTAAGACCTCTTCTGTGGAACTGTAATGTACCTCGCGTTGATCAATCGGCCAAGTTGCGAAAGAGCGTTGCAAATAAGACGCGGGTGAAATTATTTATGATCGTTTCTGGTAATTTACTGGTAACTGGAGTTTTTCTATTCGCTAATTGTTATTACAAGAAATGGAGGGGTTTTTGTTTGCTGGTGTAGATTTAATGTGAAACGCGGTAGGGACATTAGAGAGGAGCACCGTAGGCATTGATTGATCGTATACATTGCGTGTAATGTTCTGTTTCTCGAATTCGTCCAAGTTCGTAATTTTGGTAGTTTGTTACAGAAAGACAGTTAAATTTTTCACTCAATCTTGCTAAACGTAAGCGTGCAGCGTAATTAGGTGCACGGTTTTCTTGTTTCTGGATAAGATTTCACGTTAGAAACGTGAGATAGGGAGATGATGGAGTAAAGAAATGTGTAATTAAATATTAATTAATTCTAATAGGATTCGTTAACTTTAGAGACAAGTGTATAGAAAATTATTTAAGGGATGGATTATTTGTGGTGTTGTTCAAAGTGAAATTTGTTTGAACAATTTTTTGTTAGGAAAAATATAGAAACCTTCGCTGAAGAGTTATCTTAAAGAAAATTTTTCAGGAAATATTTTCCGATCTTCTTTCGAAAGTGTGAAACATTAAAATCACTCTCTGTTTTTACACATAAATGTAGTTTTGAATAAAGTGTCTGTACAAATTGCTAATCTGACTAGAAATGTTTTACAATTATTTCATTTATATTGTCGTTTGATACTTTGCTCGTTAGTCTGTCTGATCGATAACAGATACAATCTACTGTCTCACCTTAAAATACCTAATTTTTACTTTGAGACAGTTCAATCGCATTTTCCTGCAATATTTCTGTACACAATTTACACAGAGTTGTAAATAAATTGAATTACCAATTGACAATTTCTCTGATTTGATACGTATCGTGTAAAGAAATCTTACACAGTTACTTATCGTTATGATAGTTACATTTTTCACCAATAAAACCATCCAAAATACGAACTTAAAGAATTTGTATTAAAACTACAAGATTATCACGTAATTTTAAAGTAACAAAGATACACACAATATAAGTGCAGCAATATATTGCCTAAGATTAAATTTAAAAAAGCAAATAACAGATCCACTTTTCTTCGAAAATTCGCACAGATTTAGCTGAAAATTTATAGTTCCGCTTGTCTCGCAATATGTAATACGTATTTGATACTCAACTATGTGGAAAACTGTTCGAACCACGCTGGACGACGTGATATTTACGATATTTGCGATACACGATCCATTAATTTGTGTTTACACAGGGGAGAGATAATCGATAGTAAAACTGATTACGCGATAGTGACCATTAATAATGTTTAGCGTATTATTAAACGACATAAAATTTTCTAGCTACATGTTGCACGATAATTATTCAAATGAAATGTCCCGCGTGGAAGACTGTTACCTATGGCAGCGTGTAACGATGTTGCTGCTTGTTGAATTAATAAATTAACCGGCCAATAGGAATATCGACGAGGCACATTATAATTGGAAAAATTTCGTCTAACATGTATTCCAGAAATTTAATCTGAATGTAACATTCTGTTAACGATTATTAGAATTGGTGACTTACAATTTATTGGTCAAATTTAGTTTCTGTTTATTCTGAAATTTATTTTAAAATTTATTCTGAACTTTACTCTGAAATTCATTCTACATTTGATCTCGAATATCCTAAAATTTATTCTACGCTTAACTTAAAATTTCTTCTGAAATTTATCCCAAGTTCAATCCGTCGAACGAAACATACCCAGAAAAATTCGAAAAACCAGAAATCTGTTAACCGGAAAAAATAAGTGTCCTCAGATTTACAATCTACATACGAAAAACGTGAAACTCTCGAAGCGAAGTTGCAAATGAAGCGAAAATGATAAGGAACGTGTAAATTTCTGTTTAACATTGTTACACCGATTGTTCCGTCTTTGAGCGAAGCGATTACAAGTATTATTTCACCGTCTGACACCGGTAACCAAATTGAATTCAAATGTGCACTACCTGTTCACGATTTATGGCTGCGTCATAAAAATACCTCGTTGAATGCTCTTTCTTCTTTTTGGTCGTTGGGGCCCAGCAGCCGTGAAAGTGCCAACCAGGGCTTAAGTCGTTTGAATACAATGCGATATTCGTCCTGGCGGCATTGCTAATTGCGAAATGTGATCGATCGCACATCAACAAACACTAGTCATGCATGACTAGGATCCAGACTGACTAGATGCTGATCACGATACGCGTAGATTTATATATTCTTGCCTAGAAATAGATCGAAGACATGTTTCTCTCATACGTGATCTCATAGGTCGGGAATGAGATGTGAAATATTAACGTGGAACAATGTTAACAGAAGGGGATATTATTTCACGTGTTTGCGTTTCGACATATAATTTCGATTTGAACCTCTCGCGAGCTACATTTACGAGAAACAATTCGTGACTGTGTATGTTGGCTTATCGAGAATTGAAGGAAAGCTCTTGCGCAACTTTGTGGCTAAACGTGATATCAAGATTGTGAAAACAAATAAAGCAGAATTTTATTTCGATATTTTTGAAAATTAGGTGTCGAATTGAATTCACATAATTCATTCAAAGCTACAGAGTTTCTAACGCGATAGTATTCGCAAGCCGCCAGAAAAATGGCAAAAGGTCATCGACAATAATGGAAATTATTTCGATTCTCGATCTGTTTTCATTTTCTTTGAATAAAATTTTGACTGTGCCCAAAAGTCGGAAGGAATTCATTTCTACAGCGGATCAATGTTAATTATATTTGACTAAGTAAAGTAAGATGATATAATTGGATTAATTAGTGGGTTGTGTTAATAGTGAATCTGTTAAATGCTTTCAGGATGCCGATGTAATCTTGTTGGCTCGATAAGTACCACCTGTGACATCGTAACAGGACAGTGTCAGTGCAAGCCTCATGTGACTGGTAGACAATGCGACCAGTGTATGGTGAGTCCATTAAGATAAAGACAAATTGGAACTTATCAAACTTGTTCTATCTCTATGAATTAATTTCGTTCGATTTTTCTTCGAATAAATACAAATTTAACATGTCTTGTTGCATTGTAAATATACTATGCAGTTGATCGATCTATGAATAAATTAGAGATTTGCATAATAATGCTAAATTGTATTATTAAATCTGTTAAGATAGGAATCTGTTCTAAATGTTAAGCGAAACATTACTTGAAAATAAATTGTATACAAGTCACATAAGAAATCCGTCATTGTTATGGGGTTATTCAAAAACAATGAATAACGTGCTCTTGTTTCTTTAGAAAATTGATAAACTGAATATTGATAACTTGAAAATTGATTAATGGAATAGTAATAATTTGAATATTGACGAATAGAAAATTGATAACTTGAATATTGATAAATTGAAAATCGATCTATTTTAATTTGCATGTTAACAACGTTGTCACATATTTTCAATAAGTTTCTCTACTTTTCCCTCGTAAGTTTGGTTTCTGGGGTTCAACAACGGGAGCAGGATGCGCTCCTTGCGGCTGCGATCTTATAGGATCGTACAATTCTTCTTGTCACGACAGCGCAGGACAGTGTTATTGCAAACCCGGAGTAGCTGGCTCGCGTTGCGACAACTGTCTACCTGGGTATTACGGATTTTCATCGAACGGATGTCAAGGTAAATATTTCACACTTTTCTAGCGATTATTTCGAACTCTATCAACTCTAGAATTTCATCTCGTTGTATCCGCTTAGAATCGCTAAATTATGAAAATTAGTCGCTCTTCGACAGAAAATTCTATCGCAAAACGATCGAATCTTTAACCTAATTTTTTCTGCCTTCACAGTGTGCGATCCGTGCGTGAGACCAGGTCACATTTGCGATCCTGACACAGGTCGATGCGTCTGTCCAACCTTGACCTTTGGCGAGCATTGCGACAGGTGCAGGCCAGGTTCATGGGACTTGGTCCCAGGAGTTGGATGCAGGCCTTGTGCGTGCACTCTTGGCTCGACGAAGTCTCAGTGCGATTATCAGGGACAATGCCCCTGTAGAATAGGCTACGACGGGCTTAGGTGCGAGAGATGCGCCAAGGGATACTATGGCTACCCTAGGTGTCGACCTTGCAGCTGCAGTCTGGAGGGTACCTTGCAGTGTGACAACGAAATCTGCGATTGCAACGAGGAGGGACAGTGTCCTTGTAAGGTATGCCTAATTTTACCTTTCTTGTATTAAGAATTCTCTACTTAGGTGAAAATTTAGACTCTCTGTTCTTCACAGTTAGATAGTATCTACAAATTTTCATTTATTCTTATCACTACAGAACGGCACAAAGAGTACCAAATATGATACGATAGACAAATTTAAGAAAAGCAGTGACTCAGTATCTTGCAGCAAAATCTGAAAAATTATCAGAAAACTGTGATTTGACGGTGATTTGATGTTGAAATTAAAATTTGTCGTCCGGATGAAATGCACATTGTTTACAATTCGATCTGTCTTTATTAAAATTACTTTCAATTAGTGCTTTTCGTGTTTACGGGAAATCCTACTGTTTCGATGTAGGAACTGGTGCTTGGAAGGCAGTGCAATCAGTGCAAAGAAGGTACGTTCGGTTTAGCAATGGACAATCCGAAAGGTTGCACCGAATGCTTCTGTTTTGGAAGAACAGCTTCTTGCCAGCAAGCTGGTCTCAGTTGGGGACAACGAAGATTAACACGTCCACGAATTCTTTATCTCAACGACACTAACAACGACATCGTAGTAAGTATCACGCTGTTATTTGAAATAAAAAACGTTGAAGAAAGAGTACAATTTTTACGATATAAAATAATTTTAAGTTAAACTTTCTCTCTCTGTTTCGTACACAAAATTGATGTTCTAATTTAAAAAAAAAAAAAAACAACTTTAAACGATGTAATATCTTCCTCGATAGGTTTCCAAATTTAGATCTCAGATTATCTTATCCCCTGTTAACGGTGGTTTGAACATAACCAATGGACTTTCCACGATTTCTGATGTCGAAGGTGATGTCACTATACCGTCAAACTTGTATTACAATTATCCACTCTATTGGATGCTGCCCGGATCTTTCCTCGGTGACAAGGTAACTTCGTGTGTTTAAAATCAGATAATTAAATTAATTTTTTGTCGTAAAACCACTAAAAAATTGCGAAGTAGAGCGATATAATGTAATTCGGTATTCAAGGTTGTGTCCTATGGAGGATTTTTGAGATTCACAACCTCGACAGAAGGTGGAATACCTCTGAGATCAACTTTTCAATATCCAATCGTGCAGTTACAGGGAAACAATAAAATTGTCTTAGAATATTATTTACCCTCGCCAATGAATAACGATCACTACGAAGTCAGGTATGAAAAATTCTGATTGAACATATTTTGTTCATCTACTTTCGTTCATTCTTTGCACAATCACATTTACTCATTTCAGATTCCACGAGTCTTTGTGGCAGTTGCAAAATAGACCTGATTACAGAGTCACAAGAGAGGTACTTATGGTTGCATTGCAAAATTTGCAATACATACTGGTGAAAGCTTCCGACAATGCAGAATTTACGAAAGCAACGTATGTTAATTTTTAAATTGCTTCGCTGCTTTTATTTTCATCAATTTTCGTGTCTTACCCTATGTCATTAGCAATAAATAAAAATTATATTTGGAAATTGATTATAGCCCTTTTCAGCCAATTTTTATCCAAATTTTATAAATCTCATTTTATCTGCCCTATTGTCTTACTATGACAATATTATTATCAGCCAAGTTTACTGATAATAGTTATTAATTTTTCTCTTATGAAAATGTGGAATTGCGATCAATCGTAATGATCTTCTCCTCACGAACGTAGAGCAATCAGGTTGCAGAGGGTGAAATATTAAAGAAAACAAATTCTTTACATTCTTCTTTCACATATCCTGCTACCAAGATCGCACGAATCCCTCGTGAATTTATAATTACGTTAAATTTTAGCTTACTTGAAGCTTCTTTAGACGCCGCAGTTCTAACACCCACGCACACTCCACCGTTCGCTACGGGTGTTGAAATTTGCCAGTGTCCACCGGAATACAACAGCACTTCCTGTCAAGATCCCAGCATCGGATACCATAGATGGTATAAAACGACAACAGTCACATCTACCATCGTTATCGATCTTATCGGAGAAGCGAGACGTTGTCAATGTAATGGAAGATCTACGATCTGTGACATAGAAACAGGACATTGCTTGGTAAATTCTTTGAACGAAACACTATTCTAACAAGATATCGTCGGTCCTATTTTCTCCTTTTTATAAATTTTGTAATTTCAAATTACGGCCGTTGATACGTTGGATTTTATTTGCTTGAAAAGTTTGGCAGATGGAGATTGTTAAATTCAAGGAAACGTGTGAAATTGCGTGTAAATTTAATGGCTGTTCTAAATGTTTAACTTGGGATAAATGTATCATTTTCTTTCCTCTGGAACATTTGACAAGGGACTGCAGAGAAACCAAAAGGGATATCAGGATGGAAGACGTAGCGAGTGGGAGACGTAGAGTGGATGGTAACACCAGAGAGAATATTAAAGTAGAAGGGAGGGGCAACAATTAATGGGTAATAAGTAGGGTGATAAGTGAGTAGAGTAGGGAATGTGAATGGAGGAGAGAGACAGAGAACGAATCGAATGAGTGAATAAGATAGTTTTATAAAACGTAGGTTATTGTAAACCAAGTCCAATTCATGGCTGTGAGGCTGAATAAATAAATCTATATACTATCATTTTCTTTCCTATAAAAAAAAAAACACTTTAAATACAATCAGAAGAGCATTGATATCACGTCAATATTTCACGACGAAATCTAACACCTTTGTCACAGAATTGTCGAGGAAATACAACAGGGTCAAGATGCGATGTCTGCGCAGACAGTTTCTACGGACATCCAGATTTTGGCTGCAAACCGTGCCCTTGCCCACAAGTAGATAAAAGATTTTCAAACACTTGCATGGTTCTTGCCGATGCGGAACCGATCTGCATTTGTAAACCTGGTTTGTATATTTGCTACACTGTTAATTATTTCCCCCAAAATTAATCAAAAAACGAAGCAGTATTTACGAAACTTTAATACGGTCGCTAAATGAAAAATGTCAGAATATTAAATTTCCAAATTCCAAATAATTCTCTAATTCTTACTTTATTCTACTTGCATTCTAAAATACTATTCGTACTGTATTTTTCTATATTTTGAATTGCTGAAAAATCTCTCAAGATACGTTTCTAAAGAAACGCAATATTTACGAGGGCAAATGAGGATATCTGCATTTTCACAGGATACTCTGGTAGAAAATGTGAGCGATGCTCGTCCGGATATTACGGATTTCCACATTTTCCCGATGGCAAATGTACGCCGTGCAATTGCAATCCTGCTGGAAGTTGGAACGACGAATGTGACACGGAAACGGGACAATGCAGATGCAGAGCTGGATCTACGGGGCGTGATTGCTCTGAATGCACCGCGTATCGCCACGTTTATATAAATAATGTCTGCACGTGTAAGTAAGAAACGCGGAAACCCTTTTTGTTCCAATTGCATACGCAGCATTTCGCAGGAAAATCTTTTATCTTATATACTTTAACACGATTTATATCGACAATTAGAAATTTGGAACATTACATCGTGGATTTTCTGGTAAAACACGCTAAAACAATATTATTAATTTAGAGTAAGTAAACCCGTGAATTTTTTCATTCGGTATATTCTACCAGTGTACTCGGGACATCTGAGCGAATGAAATATTAAAAGGAAAATAAAATACAAAACACAAAGTTACGCAAATATTATCTAATTCGTCCAATATTCCTTTAAACGATTGAAAAAGAGAAATTTAATAAAATAGTTCTAACATGTTCGAATTGTAGATTTTAATATCTCATTTTTGTTAATTATATTCAATGTTATTTTTCACTAGCGTGTAACGATAATTGTACCGGAATACTACTCGACACCGTGGCTGTGCTTTCTCAAGAATTAGCAGAAGGCACTACACACATAGCCAATGGTTACATTCCTCCTCCATGGGAAGATTTATCGCACATTGACTCGAATGCGACTGCTTTTTTCGAGGATATAGATCTTCAGAATACACTGAAACAAAGAATGAAAAATATCCCCTGGCACGATTACAAAAAGCTCACGAACAATGTGGAAATATTGCTGAAAACTGTACGTAGCTTAATTAAATAGAAGCTTGAAAAAATTAATTCGTTAGAATATTATATCAGTGTTAATTTTCTAGGCGAACGAACAAGCGAAGCGTGCAGACACTTTTAAATCCAAGTCCAGCGATTTGAAGAACAACATGTTCAGCGGAAAAATTGAATTGGATAATCTTAGGAAACACATCGAAGGTTTTGAACTAGTTCTCGAAACGTTTGCTAAATGTTAGTCGTAAATAAATGATTATAATTTTTCTGATTTCAGATACGGTCTTTTTGTTGAATCAGTACGGTAACGATAATAAGAGAATAGAGATCAAGAAGGCGTTGAAAACGGCGAAAATGATTTTGAACGGCATGAAAGCCGTGAATTTGTCGAAGAAGACGATGGAAATAGAAAACTTCCTCGAGTTAGTATCAACATAAATCTTCACGTAGCCTGATTTATTTATTTTCTTCCCGTTTCAACGAAGAATGATTTTTCATAATTGCACGTTTCTACGCAAAAGCTTTATAAATTGTGATTTTTGTTTCTAATCGGAGTTAATAATGACTTAAAATTTAAATAACAAAGAATTTAAATTAACTTAAATTACTACTGACCTAAAATTTAAATTAACCCTCTATGGGCCGAATATTTTTCTTGACTGTAACAGAATTTATGTAACGTAAAATTAGCAAATATCGACCTATAAATACAGAATAACAGTGAATTCAGCAGTTTCGACAATTTTATCATAACGAATACGTACTGTAACTTTGAAGTAACAACGGTTATCAAGAAAGTTACTGGTTAATAAGGAGACCATTTTGTGGAAGAAAGTTCAATTATTTAATAAAATATCGATATATTAGTGTAGGGGATTTCTGTGGAGGGATAGTAACTCGAACGGACTTTTGACTATACTACATTTATTAATAGTTCATATCGCTATGCTAAAGATGTGGCTCGATCAATCGCTGGATTCACACTCCCTTTCGCACCCTCGCATTCGCCCTAATGTCATCTTGCATACATGCACACTTTTCCGTAGAAGAAAACACTCACGCACTCCTCGCCTGATTACTAAAACTAAACATTCGTTCAATATCTTTCGCGCTATCCCAAACACTCGACCTGGCACGCCGGTCCTTACCGCTCCGGTCATAGACCCTCACGCATTCACACAGACAACGCATTCATACAAACAACGCACTCACGCTCGGTCATCCCTACATTAGTATGTGACTTGAAAGTTACACGGGCCCATAGAGGGTTAAATTGAAATTTTTTGAAACATAACAGGGACGTCGCTGAATACACTGATTGGTTAAATTCCTTGTACGACCCAACGGAACCATTAGCGATCGCCCAAGACGACGCCGAAGAATATTCTGAGAAATTAAACGACATGAGAAGTATCATAGAAGATACAATGGAAACACTCTTCACCTACGACGGTTTATACAACAGTATTAATCAGACGCTTTTGGACGCTAGAAATAATTGCAACGAGGTCAAGATACTGCACAATAAAAGTAACGAATCCGTTACCGAAGGGGAAAAGCTGACAAACGAAACGCGTGGTTTCATTATCGATTTGCAAAATAACATTCAAGTGCGTATAATTACAGCGAATAGAATTAATCGACACTCCAAATTTTTTGGAGAAAAGTATCTTAGAAAGGCAACTTCAAGGGGGATTCTGCAAAATTTACCCACGTCATTTTTAACGTTTGAAAAAGAATCATAATTACAACGTAGGACATCAAACATCACACAACTCTGAATTTAACTTTTTCTCCATAAATTATACGATTTTTTAAATACTCATAAACGCAAATTCTTTGTGTTTTCACCCCTAAAATCGTTCCATTGCCGGGACAAAAAAATGGTTTCGTTATTACTATCACTTGAACTAAATTTCTGCAAAGTTTCAAATTTTCTCGAAATCTTTAGACTTTCGAATTCCCCTTGTAAGTGAGACATCATATTTTTTGACGATTGTAAAACTTTCCGTATTTAGAATATACACTATCGTACGAATTCACAGAATTCAAGTGCAAGATATTTCTGCAACCCTTCCTTTTTTCTATTCTTCAAGTTGTAGCTTATGCAGTAATTTCAATTCAATTTCGTACACTTTGCGTATGTACAAACGTACGTTATCTCGGTTATTAATATTAATGAGAAGTAATGGTAGTAGTAACATCCTATCGAGAAATATTTTCAAGGAAGATACATTAAATTACAGGATCTTCCGGAACTGCGTAACAAATTAACATACTGGTTTGATAAATTGAATATGAAGGAAGAACTGCTGTTCAGATTAAATTACGAATATAACGACACGTACGTGATACCAGCAGTTGCACACGTGAAGAATTTATCGAACTACATTGATCAGTATATCAGGTAAAGGAGAATTATTTATTTTCATTCTTATACACCTTCATTTATATTATCTCGTTACATCTGATACTATTTAAATAGTCAAGCAATAATAAACATTGCGTAACAGCCAGATAAAGAAATAATCCACAAAACAAATAGTTAAATTATTCAAAAAGAAAATCGAATCAACAGAAAGGGAAATATTTTCAATTCAATATTTATCGAATATTACGAAAGTGGCCAAAGTCGTATATTTTTCGTTTCGAGATATTTAGAATTTGAACAAATGTTTAATACTTGCTCCTACAGTATAAATCTTTTCTGTGAGAAAATCGACGCAACACAAAGTAAACGATAAATTTAATTTTCTTAGAATTTTGACTTGGACAATTTTCATAGTCACCAGCAAAAAGTATAACTTGACTATTTAAGAGAAATATTCAGAAAATGCTTCGCACTGGTCCTGTAATTTTAAATAACACACGATACGATACGATAGAAAATCAAATGAAATAAAATTTGATAAAGAGTAGAGGACAGCTCCAGTTGCGAATAAATGAACGATATTTAATTGTACGGTATTATTTTATGTAATTGACGATCGATAACTTGATAAAGTGCAACTTGGCGTTTCTGCCGAGCAGTCTGTTTTCCGAAACAAGAAACATCGCAGCTAGCCCGCTGAAGGCCAGTCAAGCGTACAAGAATATCGTCGATAGCATAAGAACTGCGAATGTCACAGCGATGGCAGCTAAAGATATTGCTGAAGAAACGTACAACAAGGTATGGAAACGCGTTTTCGTCAATGGACATTTTCGAAAATAGCCAATTTCACGGTGGCAATCTCTTTATCAGACATTTCCCGAGGGCCCTAAATCCAAGTCACTGTTGGATACCGCTAAAGAAATATCGCTAGCATCTACCGAACAAAGAGACAGCGCGAAGAAACATAGGACGTTGGTGCAAGACGCGAGCGACGGATTGGATCTTGAGAAGGAAGCTGTGAATACTTTGAAGAACACACTGAACACTACTGGAATCAAAGATAACGAGATCAATGTGAAATTGCAGGGTTTGCAGAACGATAGTAAGAAGTGTATGTCGATTTTACTGCAGTGGTTTATTTGGAGTAATAAAAATTGAAAAGTCGAAACTCGTGAAATAATAAATTAGTTAAAGTGAATAATTGGCAGTAATAAAAAATGAAAAGTCGAAACTCGTGAAATAATAAATTAGTTAAAGTGAATAATTGGCAGTAATAAAAATTGAGAAGTCGAAACTCAAAATTTTCATCTACCGATGAATTTTTCTTTTTTGTTAAATTGTATATTTCTTTATGAAATTTTTGTACGGTACCAATGAACCGTTTGATTTTCCACGATATTGTAGGTTTTCCACAATTTTAAATAATTTTCTATAAACTATTTCTATTAAAATGTCGAACTGAGGTATTCTTGTATTAATTTCTAGTACGTGAAAATGTTTACACTATACTGAACGAGAACGAAAAGGTGTCGGAAGACGTTAACAGTGCGCAGAGGCTCGTTGAAGATTACAACGAAGGAATTGCTGATAGATTGAAGCCGAAATTGTACGAATTGAAAAGAGAAGGCGATTCGAAGATTAGTTTGGCTAGTGAAAAGCGTAAGACTGATCAAGTTTTCAATTACAATGTAAACCTGTATTATACTTAATTTTTCTTAAATTTCTATTTAAAAGGAAACATTTATTTCAGTGACGGAAGCACTCAGCAACATAAAGAAAGCAGACGCGAAGCTAATAAGTCTGTCGAACGCTGCTGTGAAAAGGAAAAATGAATTCGACAAATGGAACGACACTTTAGCTACGAAATTGCAGAAACTCAAGGACAAAATTGCCGAAGCCAGAAACACAGTAGACGGAGTAATGAAAATTTGATTTTTCTGATTCGAAAATAAATCGAAAAATTCTAAATGACACTTCCCTCCGCAGATTCGCGTTTCTTTGATGTCAGCTGATGATAAAAAGTGCATTCGATCCTACAAACCGTCCACGTTGCAGCCAACATCGACAAATACAATCGTGATGACTTTTGCACTTCCGAAAGGAAAGAAAGAAGGCTCTCTATTTTATTTACCAAGCAGCGCAAACGTAGGTGTACTATTTCCTTTCAATATAGGCATTTTAAAATGTTCAATGGAATAAAGTAGTTCGTTTTATTTGTTGCTTACTTTCAGGACGATTTTCTTGCTTTGGAGATCTTCGACAGGAAAGTGAGATTCATTTGGAACGTTGGAGGAGGAACGGGAATTCTTACTCATCCTGAGGAGATCAAGAGCGGTGATTTTCAGGATGATAAGTTCTGGTACCGAATTGAAGCTGAAAGGTGATACATTGTTTAACATTAATAGATCATCGATCAAAATTACATTGTAAAACTGATAATCAAATTTTTACTCTACGCATGATTTTATTGTTTATTATTGTTCTTTATAAAAGGGTCACTTTATTGGGTCAAAAAAGACCCAGAGACCTTAAGTGTGTAGTCGAACAGAAGAACACACTAGGATTAATGCAATTTATTTAGAAAACAGAATAAGAAAACAGAAGGATTTTAATTATTTAATATTTTACAAATTTCTAAAAATCCTAATTAATTCTGTTAAATGAACAGGTATTTCATAACGGACTTTAACGATTTTCAGGGTGCGTCACCTGGGTAAACTTCAAGTACGAAGACAATCATCTTTAACCGGAGGATATCCAGTGATGAATTCGACAAACTCTGAATACGGTCGTTTCGATATAACCACCTTAGATCGCGTCTGGATAGGAGGAATTCCAAGCTATCAACGCAAAAGAAGCGAGCTGATCTCGTCCAGTGGACTTCCAGGTTGTGTGCACCAAGTTATTCTAGATGGAAAACCCATAGGTCTGTGGAATTTCATCTCAACTGCGGCGGAAATGGCTTGCAAAGCTTGTGTGGAAGGGTAATTGAAGACAGATTACGAATTTTCCTTAATTTTTTCAATGTATCAGAATGACTATTTGCATATATTTTAAATGTTACAGAGTGGAAGATCCTAGAGATGACATAGCGTACAGCTTCAATGGAGAAGGCTATGCAGTGATAAACAGAGTTCCTTCAGGACCCTACAATAAATACACGTTTGGAGTGTCGATTAGCTTCCGAACTTACGATGAAAATGCCTTGCTATTTATGGCTATTAATCCAGAAAATGTATGTTACCTTCAAGCACTCTTTATTTGTAATACTGTATTAAAATATCAGGTCCAAAAATGTACAAATAACTATAGTTCAGTTTAGAAAAACATTACTATAAATTTTCACTTATTTAAGTTCATAAAGACACTATCCCCATAATAGAATTTTATTAATTTTTTTCTCTCTATCAATGATATTTCCTCAAACTTCACATTTACAAAATTGACATTTTAAAAGCTCTATACAAGCACTTGTGTTACCCAATATTTCCAAATTATGATTTCTGTGAACTTACTATTTTTCTTCCTTTATTACTGAATTTAGTCGTTATACATTTAATAGTCATTCTGCTCTTCCCAAACACTTATCAATTTTTGAAAAGATTAGCAATTAATTTTCCACATAATTCCTCACATTTCTATTCAGATTAAGCGTAATTGTACTTGATATTCCTTCATTACAGTATCAGCACATCATGATATTCCTGCTAGAGGGAAAAGTAATCCTGCACATTGGTTACGGTGGCAACATCAGCATGGAGATGTCTTCGAAATTCAAGCACAACACCGGAAACTGGACGAAAGTGGACGCGTCTAGGTATTATCAGCCGCGTAAAAACATTGAAAAATGTAGTCTAAGCATCGGAGGAGAAGCGGACAAGAGAATAGGCGCACCTGCGCCTCAGCCTAAGAAAGAAGACATCCCTGATTTCCTTCAGGCTAAATATTACTTCGGTGGTGTTCCACCGAGTTTCCGTGCAGAGAAATTAATGTTACCCTCTCAAGTCTCTTTCCTTGGGTGTATGTCTAATATTATTGTCGAGGATGGCTACGATCCAATGGCGGAGCAGTATTACGGAGTCGAGCCTACTTGTGGAAATAAGGTGGGCCAGATGAAGAATAAGAATTAATTGTTGGAAAATTTTGAACTATTGAAAATTGAGATAAATTCCCTTCCATCTTTTTTCTCTTGTTTTGACTACAATTAGAATATTGATATTTTGTTTTAGTCATATTTTTGGGGGAGTTTATGAAGCCTAAAAATATTTATTTAAAGGAATCAATCTTAATCTTGCATGGAAAATTTGGCTTGTATATATGACAGTGTCTGACAAAATAATTGATATTATCAAGCAATTGTATATATAAGTTTACATTCTTTTCTTCAGCCATTAAAAATAGTAGGATTTTACGGAGACGGTTATTTGCAACATACAGCGTTCACGCTGCATAAAAGAAACTCTACGGTGAGTTTCTCGTTTAGAACGATGCAGGAAGAGGCTGTGCTTCTTCTCTCTACTTTCGAAGGACAGGAAGAACGTGTCACTAATATTCGGCACGCGAATGAAGAATCAAATGTAAGAATTCTTTTTTTTTTTACATAAATAATTGCCCACTCTTGCAGTAATTTAAGTCAAACAAACGAGAGATTTGATTACTTGCATAATAAAATTTGAGAAACTAAATTCGATGAAATCTTAATATTTATTTGTAAGATTTCCTCAAATTAATATAATACTTATTTTCAAGTTAATACCACCGATTTTTCTCTTTGATAATTTCATTCATTCTTCCAGAGAGAAAATTATTATTCGGTGTGCATAATCAACGGACAAGTGCAAGTGCGTATGAACGCCGGAAGAGGAGAGCTCCTTTTACAATCGAACGACACTTTCAACGACGGAAGATACCATTCGATAACGGTTATCAAAAAACGAAAAGATGTCGAATTGCGAATAGACGATGCTTATCAGACCGCAGGTAGACTACCCACCAGTGCGGCCATCAGAGCTCCTGAAGGAAACGGAGGGCTGTTCTTCGGAGGCTTGCCGATACTTATTAATAATACGAAAATGATTGGTACCGTCACTCCTCTGTACGGTGCGATCAGAGATGCAATATTTGACGATAGGCAAGTAAAAAATATAAGCTTTTCCTGAGGTTATCAGTTTCGAGCACGCACTTATCGGTCGTCCTGGACCAAGCATGGGAAGAGACCCTCCTAGTTACACAGCATCGGCATCACTCTCAAGAGGGTTGTCTACTCAACCAGAAGGGTGTCAAAAAGTACCCTACTACTCTTTAGAAGCTGGTGCTCTGAAATTCGGAGACAAGCCGAATAGTCACACCCAGCTGTATTTAAATTTTAAAAAATTTTGGGAGAAGAAATACGCCATAGAATTTGATTTCCGGACCTATTATCCAAATGGCCTGTTGTTTATCACTCCAGTATGTAAAAAGAGCTCTCAAAAATACTGGACAAGCTTAATTGTGGAAATTTTCAAAAAATGATAATATTGAAAAAATCATTATTGAAGTATTTTTCTTTTCTATTTTATAGGGTTTAAGACCCAAGCACTACCTCATGGTCGTAATACGAGACGGGCAGCTTCTGCTGTTGGTGAAGAGCAAAGTTAAAAAGGAAATGCAATTTAGAACACCATTCAACGATGGTAATTGGCATCATGTAGTGATTAGTCACGACGAGAGGAAATTAACGTTACTCGTGGATTCCCAAACGCCACGTACAATTAAAGTGCCGAGAAAGATTGGATTGGCTTCTATGATGTATATTGGAGGGCTACCTGAGAGTGGGACACTGATACCTGAACAAGTTGTGGTGAAACTTGAGACACTGAAAGGGTGTATCAGAGGGTTGAGGATTAATGGAAATGTGTACGATATGGTTGGTTCCACGAGCAGAGCGTATCAAGTGGGACAGTGTTTCCCAAATGTTGAAAGTGGAGCTTATTTCCAAGATGAAGCATATGCTATATACAGTAAGATATCAAATTTGTATTCTCTATTTTAATTTTCAAATATTACTAGCTATTTCATTCATCATTCGTTCTTTTTACTCTGTACAGAATGTAGTAAAATTAGATTGAATCTATAGATGGTAAAGTTAACAGTAGAAAAGATTGAATAATTCAATGATAATTTCTTGCTGAAAGAAAACCTATGCTTTGATTTTTAAAGAGAAGTGCAATTAAACTCAATTTCCCTCTTTACTACTTCTTTGTAAACAAAGCTTAATTGAACAATGTAAAACTGAAGAACTTGATAAATTAATAAATGATATCTTTCTCCTTTCTTTTTCAGAGAGAAATTTTGAACTGGGTGCTGTATTGGAACTTCAATTGGAATTCAGAACATCAGAATTGTCGGGCGTTTTACTTTCAATAACGGCACCTGGCAATTCACCTTCATTGTCATTGGAGCTAAATAATGGTAAAGTGATCATGTCGGGCGACCTGGGAGACAACAATCCGTTGTATGTAGAACAACGTTTCACTAGTCCATACACAATTTGTGACAATCAATGGCACAGAATACAAGCAGTTTATAATGATGAAGAGTTGGCCCTGAAAGTTGATGAGATGGATCAAAAGTATGGCCTTCCGGCCAACGTCAATTATCATATAATGGATTCTACAGTCTCTGGACCTTTATACATTGGTGGTTTGCCAGGTAAAAAAATGATCAATCTTTCCTTCTATCAGTTATTTCCTGTTGAAAACTGTAGTATTTCAATAAGTAAACTATGACATCTTTAAGAGCATCATTCAAACTTTGAAAACTGTAGTAAAACTGTAGCATCATTTAAGCTTTGTTGATTGAATTAATTAACATTTTATGAAGTGTTAATGAAACTATCATAATGTAAGGAAGAATGTAATATAGATGATTTTTATAAATACAAATGAATGACAATGTTGCAGCCTCTGCTCCAAAAGGAACATTAATAACAAGGGATCATTTCAATGGATGTATAAGAAATGTGATGATAGGGGGAGAGAGACGAGATTGGACAGACATGGATGAGTTACATAATATTCACTTGAGCTCCTGCCCAGTACAATGATAATCAGTACAATGTGTGAACTCCTCTGAGTCATTCAATTTAGTTCCAAAGACTGTTCAAAGGATGCACAATGCTCGAAACGTTTCTATGAACTGTGTTCAATGCAATTTCACACCGAGATCAAGTGCCATATCATGATGGGAAATTCTTTAATCATTAAGACATAAGATTAAACCAAGCCAAGAGATGCTAACATGCAAATGCATGAAATTTACATCGATGTTTCTCAAACTTGTTTTTATTGCTGCCAAATCTCACGGTAACAAATTCTTACACAACACTAGTGAAAATTTTCTCTACCTTTCTACGTGTTTTTTAACGATAAGTTTATATTTATATTAAAAATAATTTGTGAAAAATTAACATGCAATGAATACAATATAAAAATGACGAGTTAATATTTACAATTTGTACATAACAGAATTCTATATCTACTTATTCTATCTAAAGCTATTTAAAATAAATCGGTACCAAGAAACACAACAAATTTTCGAAAAATGAATAAAGAAATTTATAAAATCTTGAAATTACGCGTTAGAAAAATTAATAATGAAAATTGGAGTCGTAATTTCGAGTCAAAAGTTTAAGCATATATATATTTTGAAATTAACAAAAGAATTAGAAATTTAACTTCTGTTTCTATCGAAAAATCGAATTCGAATTGTCATAACCGTTAATGCGTTTTCTTTATCATTGCATATAAAGTGAAAGTAGTCAGAAAATATTGACACATACCTTAGAAAACAACGATGTAAGGTATAAGCAATTCGTTGCACTCATATTACCATTCCAATACTTATTTTAATTATAATATTCACAATAACGTCTTGAAGGTACACTTTATGAAGAACGTCATCTTCCCGCGCCTTAACGCGAATCTTTATATTTCAACGAATACAACGTTCGTCAAAATTGAAATCGAAAATTATGAAAAATGTTAAAAGCTAAAAGAAAAATTAACTTAATAAAAGAAATTATAATTCGTTTATTTAAATCAATTTAATTTAATTGTAAAAATGAAAA
>NW_017100135.1:775263-777184 GCF_001263275.1 Habropoda laboriosa | reverse complement strand
AAAGGTTAACATATCACATAGTAGTAAAGTTACAAATTATAACAATCCGGCATTAAAGTGTGTTCTGTAACGAATATCTCACAGTAATTTTGCAAAACATAGTTTGAGAAACGATTTTTAAAGCATTAACAAATTATGGCACAAATTCGCGTCAAGTTGTATCGTAGACCCGATATACAAAACAAACGTCACGACATACATGTAAGTAGCAAGATCACTGCCATATAGTTTAATTGTAATTCACTTGTAAGTCACAAAACAATTGTACATCAGTATTTAAAGTTATTTATTATCGTTAATGTAAGTGCAACTTAGTGATTTCGATCGAGAACGCGATACAAAGCATGAAATCGTGTTCGATCGAGACCGCATATTTGAAAAAAGAAGGACGAACGAAAATGAAATTATTTTGTACTTTTGTAGCGGTGATAAGGTATGAAGTTTTAATATTTAAGACGATTTAGAAGGAAGGAAATAGTCATATCTAGCGCCCTGTAATAAAGTGTCCTTAATGAATTAAATATAGTATATATGTAGGGAGAAACGTTCTTCTCAAGAATATTTTAATATTTATGTCTAGTATTTTTCTTATTCGTTGAATTGTAATATATTATACATATGCAGAAAAATTAACAATGACGCCTCCGCTATTGTGTATAAAATATATAACAATGAGAAAGTATGGTCATCTAATTCATCCTCTTCTGTACTCCAAAAGTTATATATACATTTACATTACACAACCAATTAAGAGACAAAGAAGACACACTTAGCTTTGTGTGTGTATATAATGTACGATTCGCTGAAGAATAAAAGTCTATTGCAAAGTGGGTTATTA
This sequence comes from Habropoda laboriosa, assembly GCF_001263275.1. Lineage (NCBI taxonomy): Eukaryota > Metazoa > Arthropoda > Insecta > Hymenoptera > Apidae > Habropoda > Habropoda laboriosa. Next base: position 776,346 of record NW_017100135.1, on the reverse strand, counting down.
AATTTTATTGATGACATTCTCTGCAAGATGCTAACAGTAAAATATGACCCAAATTTTTACTTGACGTACTCAATAAATATATATCATCGAGTAGTAGTTTCATTTATGCGTATATAAAAACATAATATTTACAGACATGGATAAATCGAACAAGTATGATTCGACAAAGTTTTCAGTTTTCATTTTTTTTTTCCATTTGTGACAATAAAAATGAAGGATTATTACATAAAGGTAATCGTTTATTATTAGTAAGCGCGATTATTTATATCTCATTTTTTTCGTATCTCTGTGTTTTTTTCGTTTCATTATTTATCACGCCGGTTACCAACAGCTCACTAATAATATTTCTCTGCTTCGAAAAATATAAATATCAAGCACAAGCAATCACCCTTCTTCCTTGCTACAGTTACACATCCTTTTTTCGAACGTTCTCTTACTGTTTGTGGCTTTTTTTCCCCCTATTTTATTTTCAATCCCTTCTCCACAAGCCGATGTTCTTCCGTTGATTCTTAAGATTAGTGACTACTATATTTCGTTAATCGTAAATTTTCATTCACTGTTCGTTCACGTTGTCGTAGTAGACTTTTACCGCGGCTTGACGCCATCGAAATCTTACAATTCATCTTATGGCGTTTACTTATTTCCGCGTTCAATATTGTCAAGTCGGACTATATCGGAGTCTGAAGCTCGCAAAAATTTCTCTATTCATCATTTTTTATGACGATACACGCAGTAGATTTACAACAGACGAGAATAGAATATAATCAACTTCTTTGGATACTACAATCGACGGATTTTTTTTCCTTTTTTTTTTTTTTTTCAAAGTGAAATTTTTTCCCAAGTCCCTCCATTACACAAGTAATTCGCCTCGCACACGAGGACATGTAAAACAATCTCGGGACGATTGAATCAAGTATATCATTGCGAATTAAAAATATATTTTTCGCGATTAATCGTGAAGAACATGAAATTCGATATGTTGCATAATTACTTAATAATAATCAATACGGTCGTGTTCTGTTATGCGATTGCAGAATATAGGGGGTCTATTGTTTCTGTGAGTCGATTTCCATTTTGTTTTTT